>NC_137193.1:9616432-9623932 GCF_960531495.2 Zeus faber | reverse complement strand
ATACCAAGACGAACAGACTTCCCCTGGTGTAGCAGTTTTGGGCTTTGCACTCCCTTTTGAATTTGTTTAGCAACTTAGTTCATTCAATCTGCCTCGCTCCTGATGCAAACCACCATTTTTATGAGCACAAAACTCAGCTTTAAGTCCAATTTATTACCTTCTCAATCAATGACAACTTTTTTTCCCATCGTTTTTATGTCAACACAAAAGTTTTGGGGTTTGGATGACTCTGTGGGGTTCGACGCCAAGCAAGAATTCATATGACAAAATCTCAACAGAGGGGTTGGGGTTAGGGTTCTACTGATGGCGTTCTACTTACGGACATAAATGTGGGTCGGGGTCAGGGGTTGGATTTTGCCTCTTTGTCTCTGGGTCTCTCGGGGTTAAAGCAACTTTGGCGCAGGCATCAGCAGGACAAAAGAAAGAAAACACCCAGGTAAAAGCAATACCTCATTTCATTCCAAACCTAAAGGGGGTGGAGGCGGGGTGGTGTCAAGACAGGCAGGCGGACGGGGAAAGCGACAGCGAGCGGGTGGGGAGGGGTAATGAGCGCGAGCGAAAGATTGACGAGGACGTCGTGAAATGGCAGGCGGGAGGGAGGGCGAGGGAGGGGGAAGGAAATGAGGGCGCCAATAGGAGTTAAGGAGGCCAAAGGGAAGTGAGAGTGGAGGTTGCAGGGGATGGGGGTCACGTCACTCCTCGACAGCCCAAATGAAACACTTGCACTTTCGCTTTTAGGGTGGCAAACAGGGCACGGATGGAGGGCGGGCCTGGTGGGGACTAAAGGGTCCAACGGGCTTGGAAGCAGGGAGCGGAATCGTTTGGCGGCCCGTCCATGCCGGCCACAGCGTTTCCCATGACTCCAAGCGGCGGTTTGGGATTCCGTCGCTAAACGGAGAATTGCCCTGCTTCAAAGCTGCCAACGGCGGCTAACGGGCCGGCCAGGACCACCTCATTACGCTGGAGGCGGGGACTGTGACGACACTGGCAGGCGGAGCCCTAGATGCCCTCGCGCGGGGTACGCCCGGGGGCCGATTGACGGGGTCCGCGTGGACACAAAACAACCGCCCCGGCGCCGACTTCAACGGGCGGACGGGTGTCGAGCCCCACCGTTGCCACGGCTGCGCTCGCCCCCGGCTGCTACGCGTGTCCGCCCTGCGGACGAAAATAGGTGCCGCGGCGGCCGACGTTGCCACGGTACTTTGAGGGTTGACGTCAACATTTACTTGAACGCGACCGTCTGAGGCTTTTAGAGCGAGGTCGTCGAGGTCGCGTTGCCGCGGTGCATTGTGGGATACGGCTGCCGGCATAGCGTTCAGTGTGCGGGCCGCGCCACAATATTAAAATAATTGATGCGCATGGCGCAAAACCACACGCGTATAGTTTTGGACATGCGTGCTTGACGTAGCCCGCCTGCCCCCCGCCCCGCAACCTCCACCTCCGCTTCCCTACGCCTCCTTAACTCCAATTTCCTCTCTCATTTCCTCCTCCCTCCCTCCTAACCCCCCCGCCCCCCGCCCGCCATTTCACCACGTCCTCGTCCATCTCTCGCCCGCTCTCTCATTATCGCTCCTCTCCTCCTCGCTGTCGCTTTTTCCGTTCGCCTGTCTGTCTTCGCCCCCCGCCGCCCCCCCGCCCTCTCGCACTCCCCTCTTCCTTTTCTAATCTCCTCCTCTGATGTATGGGGCTGTGTACTCGACAGGGAGGCCCGTGCACTCCTCGGCATGCTGATATCTTTAAAGGCCCTGTTGCCGTGACCCTGTCCCTGTTACGTCGCCCGGAAGCCTGAGAAGGTCCCCTCACACACACACACACACACACACACACAAACACACACACATGGACTAGCAGCTGTCAGCCATCGGTGTGCGAGGTGTGGTCAGCCCATGTAACGTCAGTTGCGGTATGGGACTGGCTCCAACCAATTATTGACGCTGGCGCAGGAAAGGGAACCGAATTATCACCATCACAGAGCAGTCGTTGCGGCGGGCCACTTGAAGCAGGAAGCCCAAGGGGAAGCCTGGTCCCGATTACCCCTGGTTCCCCCCCCCCGGGGCGTGACCGGGAGGTCTGCGTTCACGCCGAGGCACCGAGGCGTGACCAGCAGTTTTTTCGTCGTAATGTATTAACTGAAACAACGCTGGTCAAAACGGAAGCGGGATCGAGGCTCCTCCCTAACGAGTCACGATGTTAGGGCCACGAGGGATCAGTCCTCCATCCGATCACGGCGAGAGGACCTCGCTGGGATACGGATCATTCTGAACGAGCGTGTGTGCGTGTGTGCACATAATGGACCCCGGCAGGCCCGGCCCCTCCTCGCGGTCCCTTCTGCAGCCTCCGCAGGTCGGTGCGGCCCCGCCGTTTGAGGCGAGACCCTCCGGCATCGCGATCAGTTCAAAAGCCTCATCCTCTCGTGTGATTTGGGTTTGGCTTCGGCGTGAGAGGCTGCCTTTTACGGCTCCCTCGTTCCCGTCTGGAATATCAGACAAGGCTGGTAATGTAAGACGTGATGGTGGTTTTAGACGACGGAGGGAATAAAGATGGAAAAGTGGTGTAGTAACCAAACAGGAGCTGTTTGGGTCCGGAGGAGAGGCTGAGGGAGAGAGGGAGGGAGAAGGAGAGAGAGAGAGAGAGAGAGAGAGAGGGAGGGATGAGGAGATAGAGAGAGAGAGAGAGAGAGAGAGAGAGAGACAGGGATGAGGAGATAGAGAGAGAGAGAGAGAGAGAGAGAGGGAGGGATGAGGAGATAGAGAGATAGAGAGAGAGATAGAGAGAGAGAGTGGGAGAGAGAGGGATGAGGAGATAGAGGGAGAGAGAGAGAGGGAGGGATGAGGAGATAGAGGGAGAGAGAGAGAGGGAGAAGGAGATAGAGAGAGATAGAGAGAGAGAGGGAGAGAGAGAGAGGGAGAGAGAGGAAGGAGGAGATAGAGAGAGAGAGAGAGAGGGAGGAGGAAAGAGAACGGGGGGAAACACAAACCTAACAGATCATTTGGACGAACCGATGGGACGAAGCCGATTTCTTTGGCGGTGCCATCTGTCCCAAAAAAAGAAATAATCTCCCCATCTCCTCCGCCCGCTTCTTATTATCCGTGGGAGGAGATTGCTTAAAATGATCAACGGCAGAAAAACGCTGTGGTTTGGCTCTTTTCTTTTCCCAGTAATACATTTGTTTTTTATTCACTGTGATTGGTTAAAAGCCCTTAAAGCTCCCGTCATCGTGAAGGCTTGGAAGGGGGAGGTATATGATATACAGCTGAATTGTAATATGTATATATATATATACACATATATATATATATATATATTTTTTTTTTATTGTTTTTATTTTATTTATAAATATATAGAGGTTTTACGCTAAGTCGATTCCAGACATCATACATTGGTTTTTTTCCCTCTTCCTCAGGCAGTTGGCTTCGCAACCCCAAGCAACAGTGTTTACGAGGGACGATTCACTGCTTTACATCATTAATATCCATTTGTAAGCAAGTTACGCTTATTATCTTACTATTACTATGAGCCTAGTATCTAATGGCTCTACCCTTCCACGCACACACACGCACACGCACACGCGCACACACACACACACACACACACACAGACACACACACACACACACACGCACACACACACACACACACACACAGACACACACGCGCACACACACACACACACACACACAAACAACCGAACACACACACATTGGCTTTGGGTAGCAGTATATGGGTGAAGTCGATGGATTAAAACAATGGGCATGTGTGTGTGTGTATGTGTGTGTGTGTGTGTGTGTGTGTGTGTGTGTGCGGTAGTCAATGTACGGTCGTGATTTATCACCGTAGTGTGTGGGCACAGTGTGTGTGTGTGTGTATGTGTGTGTGTGTATATGTGTGTGTGTGTGTGTGTGTGTGTGTGTGCGTGTGTGTGTGTGTGTGTGTGTGTGTGTGCGTGTGTGTGTGTGTGTGTGTGTGTGTGTTCGTGCGTGTGTGCGTGTGTGTGATGTATTAAATCAGTGTGTGTCATGCATCCATCTCAGGCAGCCGCAGTCTGTCAGCAGTAAATCAGTTTCGCCATCACATGTGGATGCTCTGACGGAGGCCCCTCTACGGCGGTGTAGGACATACTGTTTGTGTGTGTATGTGTGTGTGTGTGTGTGTGTGTGTGTGTGTGGTCCTACGCTACGAAACGTTCTCCATAAAGGGCCAATTTCTCGTTGAGTAGATTGTTGTTATTCAAGGGCACGGGAGAAGCCAGACGCACTTCAAGACGTTACGTGCGAGTCTAACGTTACTGACATAATGGGGTTGACAATGGTGAATGTTGTGGACGGGGGTTGAGGGGAATAAGGAATGGGGGGACATGGCCCGAACGGGGAAAGAGGAATGGGAAGCATCTGAGCAAGATTTTCCAGAGTCCGTCTCAACAGGCCAGACACGGGACACCGACCGACCGAGTGTAAGTTCCGCAAGTGGCGAAGGGTTCTGCATGTTTTCTGAGACTTGTCACTCGTGAGACACTCGCAGACAAGAAATTTCCGGGGAATGATGAACGAGAGTCAAGACGAGTCGGTTCGACTCTGACTTGTGGATGGGATTCATAGGAATCATTTTATTCTGCCCCAATTATTTATTTTAGTGGAATGCAAAATGTAAATCAGCCGCATTCAATATGATTTTGATCTGTTTTATCTTGTCTTTTGTCCACAGAAATCACTTTCAGTTAGCGTGTCGAAGACAAACTCGCTCGCCCACTATTTTGCCGGAGTGACAGCAGACTGCTGAATCATTTACGAGATTTGTTCGCTACTTACGAAGCGCTCGCAAGACTTGCATCACTATGTTCCGTGCGGCTGCAGATCTCACAGACCGAAAGGATTTGATAGCCAGGAGCCCTGATAGCATCACCAAACAAACAGAAATCTATAGTACTATAATTATGAGTGCAATAAAAATTGCTGAATTTAAATGTCCTTGATTGTTACTTCAATCTAATTGGTCTATTCTGATGTTATGTGATCTATATTTGTAAAAGACAGATCCCATTTCAAATTTGGGACGGTCCATGTTTGCTTTGTGACGGTTGCAAATGTTTTTCTGGGCGCTTCCAGGATGAAAACAGTTCGTTTGGAGACCGGAATTAGTCAATAGCAGAAGCTCATAGTTATTATGTACTGTATCTTTCTATGGTAATAGGTCATGGGCATAGTCTTTTCTTGTCAATCTAAAATTGCATCTACAATGTGTAAAATTTTGCCCCAACCAAAAAGGAGAGTCTTACTTGTGGAGAAGTAGTTCTGCGCTAATCCACACCAGAAAGCTCAGACGAGACTGTTTAGCATACAGCGGTACGCTTCAGATACATCCAACGCTCTGCGTTTGGGGCAGGGCACAATGAGGAGGGCCTTTTTCATTGGCAAGCATAATCCACAGATTTAGCATACATTTGAATGACAAAACACAACTCCATAAAAGTCATTATTTAAATTGAAGAATGAGTATTCAATACAGTAAAAGGGTTGTTTTCATTGTGCTAAAACACATTCTGGAACACTACGTCCAACGCTGACACCTGGTCCTTTTGAGCGAGCAGTTTGGCCACGGATGCGTCCATCTGGAGTCCGCCACTGTGAAGGACGGCATCTGCGTATGTGCGTGTGTGTGAGTGTGTGGTGTGTGTGTGTGTGTGTGTTTGTGTGTAGGATGGGGGCTGGGGGTGTACTCAAAACACAGCTTGGTCACCAACACCATGTTACTACCCACCCCACCCTGGAAAAAAACCCAAACACATCTGGCGGGGGAGGGGGGGGGGGTTGGTGGATAAGGAGTGGAAGTTGGTGTATGTCCATGTGTTTGTGAGAGAATCCACGAAGGCAAGAATGGCTGAGGAAGAGGGAGAATGAGGGATCGAATGCAGAGATTGAGAGATGGCGGGGGGGGATAACACTAAGTATTTCCTTTTGCCATGCCGCCGTGTTGTGTTGGTACTCTATGTGGCCGCAGTGTATTTAGCAAGAGAACCGACCGACCGCAACCAAATTGTTGCGATAAGAAGAGGTCCCGATAAACCTGGGAGAAGATAGATCCATCTAACATATCCTCCCTCGCTGAAAACAATTTGAGTTCTACCACAAACTATTTGCAGTCAACCCCTACCCCAGACACTGCCTCGATTGAGCGGCACCCCGGCAAGTAAGAGACCGGTTAATCAGTCAAGTTCAGACCGGATAAAACAGTGGAAGACTTTCCAAAATGGCCTTTTCAGCTCACAGGAAGGAAAAAGAACGCGAGTGTCGTCATTGAATAAACAAATTAATCTGTTAATCAGACTTTGCGGAATGATCTCAGATGGATACGGTGCCCTGAGAGGAACAGGTGTAGCAGCTGTAGCTCGGTGCCTCTACTTTGCCGATGCCAAAGCAGTGTGACACAGCTGTCACCTGAAGAGTGGAATCCCATCAGACAAGCGACCGAGCTATCTTCAGTATCAGCATCAGTATTCAGGAGGTCGCCGTGTCCAGAAGGTGGCTTGAAGTCTGGCTTTTGTTGTTGGGATGGATACGGTTAAGCTCCGGAAACAGTGAAGGTGTTGCTCGATATGGATATGGATCGATGTATCGATTCTAGGGGCAACGATCCGATTAAATCGACACAAAGCACATATATAGATTGTGATAGTTAATATATCAAAAACCAAGGCGTTTTTATAATGGTATTAGAATACCGGTGTGACCTTTCTGAATGCAACGTCATCACTTGTGCTCGTGCTGTGCTTGCACAGCTTTCGCTGGTGGCTCAGTGAAAGACATTCACTCGTCAATAGGGAGGAAATCTGCCTTGTGGAAACATTTCGGATTCCGCAAGAAATAGGGAAACCCGGACAAATCATGCGCGGTGTGCAAACACTGATTTACACCAACTCGTCGAACCTCGCCGTCCATCTGAAAAGAAAACATGGCATTGACAGCCAAGAGTGCTTCCTCACTGGACAAAGAAGCCGAAACAACCCTGTCGGTGAGCAGCTTCTTTCCACAAACCATAAGCCGCACTTCGAAAGAGCCATGAGTGTAACGTGTGCCATTGCTCATTTTATATGTAAAGACATGAGGCTGTACAGCGTGGTTGAAAACAAAGGATTTCGTGACTTGGTGCATATATTAGAGCCAAGGAATGTTATGCTATCCAGACAGCATTTTAGCAAAAAAGGCATCCGTGCTCTGTACAATGAGACCAAGGAACATGTGAAATTAGATTTAAAGGAAGCCATGAGATTCACCATCAAAATGGATGGGTGAACACAGTGTCCAGCCACCACAACGATTCCGATTGGAAAATGAAGAATTAAGTTCTTCAGAAACGTGTTTTAAATTAAGCACACACAGGCAAAAACGTTGGGAGGGGACTTAAAGAAAGCTGCAGTACGTCTTCTGGGACGAGTGAGACGGATCGAGGTGTTTTTTCACAGGAGCACCTTGGCAACCACTCGGAGAGAAACAAAAGCTGCTCGGAC
>NC_137193.1:9571432-9611432 GCF_960531495.2 Zeus faber | reverse complement strand
GGAACAATTGCAAACTCCTAACCTTTAAATTTGTTTAACCTTTAAACCTGTTTTATTCTATATATATATATAAATATATATCTATGTGTGTGTGTGTGTGTGTGTGTGTGTGGTTGGATTACCCTGCATAGGATGGCTGTAGTGGGCAAGTTATGCGCCATCTGGTCAGGTGTAGTAGACGTCGGCCTCCCACGCAGGCATCAAGGTCAAACACCACGCTGTCACTTTGGGGTCGCGGCTTCACGACCACAGGCGGAGTAAAACAAAGGGCAGGTTTGAATGCAAAGTCGTGCCGTACTCCTCGAGAGCCATTTTCATAGCTAATGGAACAATTTGTTCTGTTTTCGGGTTTTCTCCTGCCTGCAACAGTGTGAACGACCAACAGGGTTAAGGAAGTAAAAAGTATGAACTAGTTTGCGTCGTTGACTCCTTAGTCAGGGTCTGAAATCTGTAAATTTGGTTTTTTTTACATCCTTGAGAATTGGAATTGGTTACACTCACTCACATTCTGTTTTAATTACGTACAATCAACTGCCAGATAAACAATTCAGACTGTTTTGGCTTGCAAGGTTGACGCTAAGATACCTTACAGTCTCGTAATGACAGGAATTGGAAATGAAGGTAATCGCTGCTTTTTTTTGATCCAATTCAAGCTCAAGTTGGCATCCGCGGGGAAATAGCATTGACATTCATTTAGCGGCGTGCAATATTATATATAACACACGGCACATTACACCATTTTATGAAAATTACCATTTTGATAAAATGAAAATGGAAAAGCCAATTACCATTTTCATTAAATGAAAATGGTAATTGGCTGTTATTTATGGGCGCTCAGCGTGGGGCAGCGTGGGATGCGGATCTGGACGCCTTGGCGCCAGCACTAGGCAACTGGACGAAAAAAACGGACGCTCATAACGCATGCATGCGCGCCCCTTGCAAACAAACAGAAATTGGTAACCTATAATGGCCTCCCTCTGGGGTTTTTCCAAGTCGTCTAATCTGTCTTTCTTTGCCTGCTTATCCATCCCTGCTTGTCCATCCCTCCCATCCCAATCCGTCTCTGGGTTTCACTTTCTTTTCCGTTCGCCTGTTTGTTTCATTCTCCCGTTCTCTCATCAGTCTCAGTCTGGTTGTCTCCGTTGCCGTGCCCTCACTGGCTGTTTTAGAATCCTATTTTTTTTTTTGTGCTTTCGTTCTGCGGGATACTCTGGTACAATGCTTTGCGTTCATCTTTTTGTGCTCCTCTTGGATTTATATTTCACGTCGTAAGATCGGATTCCCATAAATCCAAGTCTATTTCTTTAAACAAGATCTCTGGTGCCAATAAGCATGTCCAACCTCCGGTGAGACTGTACGCCCCATTGGACCGCTAAACACCGCTCTGCGGTCCGTTAATGAGACAAGGTTGAGAAAGGTCAAATATTGATTCACATCAACTGCAGATCTTAGTCAAGCTACATTTACATACTTCTTTGTATATATGTAAATATATTCTGCAAGATTAAGTGATGACATCTTCCAAAGGAAATGATACAGACTTTTTTGAGAACCCCCTTAGTACCGGGCTCAGGGTGAAGGCTGTTGCTAAGAGACGGGTGTCGAGTGTGACGGGATGGGATGGGGATGCGTACGTATGTATTAGATATGCTCTTTTTTCTCGCTTTATTTATTTTTTCTTCCTTCTTACTTTTCTTTTTCAGTGGGCAAATGTCAGAGGAAAGAAAATATCAAACAGAATCAATGCCTTCTACCCACTTCGTCTCACTCTCACTGTCCGGGTCTTTCGCTCTTCTTCTGACTGTCCGTTCTTCCGTCTGCCTTACTTCCTTCTTTTATTTTCTGATGGAAATTGGCATATGAATTGGCCTTTATTTCTTTCTGTGTATATTTATTTTATAACTCATTAGACACAAGCAACTTAACTTAAATTCTGCAAGCTTTGCAAATTTCCAACGCTCATTACAGGCAAAGAAAGTGCTCTGCAATCAAAGGAACCCTTAAGCGTTAAATAATAATAATAATAATAATAATAATAATAATAAGAGCTTATACAGCACCTTTAAAAACACGGTTTAAAAAGTGCTTTGACAGATGAAATGAAAGCAGAGTGCTAAGGGTGTGGCCCTTGGAATGTGTAGGTTTTTTTGTACTGCTTGAGTGAGGTTAAAGGAGTCAAGAACTTCCATAAAATCTGTAACAATTCTCTGTGTTGCTGGGGCAGCAGACATGTATGTTAAAATCACCTCAAATCTTAATTTTGTCATATTTTGACATAAAATGAGATAACATCGCAGTAAACTCTTGGGTAAAGGCATTATTTAATCTAGGCGGTATTAAAACTATCACCAGATCCTTAGAATTTAACATAAAACCAAGATTTTCAAATGATGTAAAACTGCTGTGTGAAATGGGAGTGCTTTTTAAATCCTTTCTATAGATCACTAGCAACCCCAATAAGAGGACTGCTGTCTCCCTGACTTAACCTGGTGTCTGTGATGATAAAAAATCCTAATTATTAAAAGTAATACAATCATGACATAAAAAGGATTTGTTATTTAGAGATCTGATGTTTAAAAGACGTTTACAGGTTTACAGATAGCAGCAGCAGACGGTAACAGAGGTTGTTGAGGAACTCGATTTATATAATTATGATAAGCCTTAAGGGGGCGTGATGAAGATTGTGCTACCATAGGTCTAGGAAGGGAAATGATGGCGGTTATACTGGAAACCATACCACTCCTGTTTAGGAGAGCTGAGCGAGATGCAGGAGTAGGGGATGGAGGAGGTACGGTGTATAGCATAGTGAATGTATGTGTGGGACTCACTGACCATCAGGTGGTGAATGCATTGCAGGAGAGCAGTGTGAGTTCAGTGTTTATGGAAAGTTGACATGATCCTTCATGGTTTGGACGGAGGCAATCCTCCAGTGATCCAGTCTATTGTAGGTGGGGGTGAAGTTGTCCACTTAGGGGATGTCTCTGTTGCAGCAGTAGCCCTTCAGCCAGATGTACAGCTGCCACAATCGGCTAAACTTTACATCGCCGAAACTGGGGGAAGGTCAAGGGGCTGACACAATGCACTGTTTTTTCATATTTAAAACACTGCTTATGAGGCCACATCCTCCATACATGCACCTTGGTGGCAGGAAGAGCGGTACCTGTTTATCTTGAGATGACGGACCGTGGATGACCCAACAACCAGCCCGGGGGACAGCAGCATGACTGTCTTCAGCAGCTGCCTCAGAGGATGTCCCAGGGTGCACACCGACAGAGGAGCGAGGCGGAGGTCCAGCTTGGTGCTTGGCCACATCAGGTCCCAGATGGGGAGAAGGCTGTCTGTGGTGGAGGGGAGTGTGCCTCCCTTGACGATGGACAGACTGCTGGATAGACTGCCCAGGCATGGAACCAGAGGAGGAGGAGGAGGCTGGAGGCGGTGGAGATGAGGCTGGTGGCGGTGGAGATGATGCTGGTGGCGGTAGATAGCATCTCGGTGCGCTCTATGCCACGGTGGACTGTGATACTCCCCCCAAAGAGGGGAACTCCCGCATATCCCTGACATCGACTGAGGGCTCGAAATTGGGTCTTCCACCGGAGGGTTTCTGGCATAGAGCAGTGCATGGAGTGTTCGCATTGCAGCCCCCCGCTCGCCGCCAGGGTCCAGGGCTCTGGGGTGGAGTAGGTCCAGGACTTTGGCCATGTCTCCTCTATCACAGCTAGCTGGGCATCTGAGGCACCGGACTCACCCACAGCGAAAATGGATCCAGGCCGAGGGAGTGGTGTCAAAATCCGGTTCGATCACAGCTGAGGAAATGGAGCAGGAGATATGCTTAGCCTGATCACTGCCGATGAAGGTTAGACACACAAACAGTTCATCCTTCTTCTTCACATCCTCACGCAGGCTGTGGATGTCTTTAAAAAACGTCTTTTCTAAAAGCTGAGGCTGTCCGCCAGGCGCAGGCAGTTCTCACAGTCCGAGGTGGGCATCGATGCTGGCATGGTAAGCAATATGCTAAGCTACAGGCTTACTAGCATTAGCCGAGTGCAAGGTCTGCAAAGTCCATATTCAAAAATCTTAAAAACATTTCAGGCGAGGGTCAAGGTAAACACAGAATAAGGATATCGCAGCGTGAACAGTGCAAACAATCCGAAATATGACAGTAGCACTTGTTTGGACCATTTCACAATAGCAGAATCAAATCAAATCACCCTGAAGAAAGATGAAAGTCCTCTCTGATATTGACAACCCCCCCACTGCAAAGACGCCCTTACTTGTTCAGCCCACCATTAGCCCCTGGGGGTGAAGGGCAAAACCCACCTCGGGTGCAATGAGGAGTGAAGGAACACATTGACTCTGTCTGCTGAGGGGACACCGCTAATGGAGAATAGATTATGTCAATTAACATTCACAGAAGGGGGACATTAATCAGTGCACATCGGTGCTCTATAAAAAAGAGCACCGATCGGCCCACGAAGGCGTCTGTGCATTAAGGTCACCGCAAGAGTGCATGTACAGTGGCCACCGCCATTTTTCATCCTGCGTCTTAATCACCATGGTGTATTGCCCTCGTCGCACCTGTTGAGTGCCTTCAACATCAGTGCTTCCTTAGAGGATAGCTTAGCTGTTTTTCAACCTAGCAGGCGGCAACCCATTATTTATATCTGTTCATGGACTGCATTTAAGCCCAGTGAGAACTTGCGGAAGTGTGCTAAGTTTCTCAAAAGTGAAGCGTTCAGTCAGGTTGTGTCATCAAGAGTTATAAATGATGGGAGCCAACATTTTAATAAGGCCTTGGTTGAAAAAATGGCGAACCACTTTATTATTAAAGTGTATATTTCATAACCCTACCTAGAAATTAACCTTGATGTTACCATACACTACAAATCAGACAGGGTCCATCTGTGCATGTGGGTTTGTGATAATATGTGACCCCTTCCCTTTCCATCTCGTCTGATTTGAATGCGTGTTGACGTGCCAGCTCTCGAGGGTTGGGCGGGGAGGGGGTTAGGAGCCCCGGAGACAGCAGAGTCATGCTCCCTGCCTGTACGTTTTGCGCATCCGGCCCTCATACAGCAAATGAGATGTAAAATGTAGGCCAGAACTGTCCAAACGTTGTGACCAGCAGAGTAAAAAGGAAGAGCAGGAGAAAGATTAAAAGGGCAGGGAAGCGGGAAAAAATGCCAGAGAAGGAGAAGGGCGAGCGAGAGATACGAGAGAGAGGGAGAATAGAGAGAGCGGATAGCGACAGAAACTGTACGTTTCATGTGCGCGGTTTCCTCAACAATGTCTTCTCCTTAAAGAAATAACACAAAGTAGAAAATAAAACCCGACAACAAACGCCATCTTCTGGTCACCCGGTTTTCACCCTTTGTGTCCAGCTAATTAAATTTTGAATTTGCGTGCGCTTGATTTGCGCCATGGTTGAGAGATGACTCGACTTTGTAGTCTGTCTACACGCGAGTGGGTGAGTCACAGGTAATCAGAGAAATGCGATTTTTTTTCTTACCTCCAGCCTTCTGCCTGACTCAAATATCTGCGCTCACCGTTATTTTGATGTTAAACGTTAACGTTAAACAAAAAACAAAAAATACAACTGCCATCTGCTGCTGTGTGTGATGAGCTCATCTGCCGACACGTTCAGCCATATTTGTATCTCGCAAACTCATTGATTTATCGTTGCATTAAAGCCAATTAAAACGAGTGCCAAATAATTCAATTTTCTGCATAAACGGTCAGGATGTTCTCTATTTTTATTTTTTTGGGAATGTTTTTATTTTGGTGCAGTTGTCTGCAGTCCGGATGCTGATGTAATCTGAGTGCATAACGTTGAGCGCATTACTTAACGTCTACACACACACACACACACACACACACACACACACACACACACACACACACACACACACACACACACACACACACACACACACACACACACACACACGTTAATACAGCACATGATTATGGGCGGTCGTTGAATGGCGGCAAACAAGTGTGAAAATCAGAGAGACGGGCGGATGCACAAACGGGCATTTAAAGGGTCAGCATGGGCACCCTGAGCGGTCTGTGGCTTCGCAGCCCCATACGCGGCAAGCTGTGATGCACTGTGTGTTCTGTCACCTTTCTATCACAGCCAGCATTAACTTTTTCGCCAATTTATGCTCCAGAAGCTCTTCTGTGGGATCGGACTGTCACAGAAATTAGACCAACAGACGTTGGTTTTTACTTGTACAAGCGTCGGATCAGCGATGTGCTCGAGAGCAGCTCCCTGAGACAAACAGTTTATTTTAGGGTGAAAGAAATACTATATAGTCAGTTTGACGTCACAGATTTGTATGTGCTCAAGATGGGGCAAACTTTGTGACGCGCGGAGAACAATGGGGTGCTGTTCCTGCTCTGCAGCTGCATCGCAGCGAGGCTGAAAACAACAGCAGGAGTCCAAGGTTGACCACAAGCACCTGTGTTTGTGGGAAATAACACTATGTGGTGAAATAAAGATATGTGAGGGGGGCTATATGAGGTTGTGTTCTTCATTAGGTCTGTGCAAATAGGTTTATGCGATACATTTAGGTATATTGTTACATTCCACCATTTTAATCACATAAACATAAGGATGATAAAAAAATACAAACTGTGTCTCTTAGGCGGCAGAAGCCTGGATGGAAGAAAGGGTGCCACGCGAGGGGGTGTTGTCGACTTGGTTCCATCGCAGTTGCAGGGTGAGCAGCATTTTTCGGACATTCAGGTTGTCTCCTCAACGAGTACCTAAAGGGGAGTAGGAATTTTTTTGCAGTGGGAGACGTGAACCCAGGAGGCACGGCCTTCGACCTTGAGGGCGGTGTTGGTGACAAGCGGGACTTGGAACGGACCCAGGAAGCGGGGATTGTGCCAAGTTGACGGTCGTAGGTTCTTTACAAGGACCCAGTTCCCAGGTTGGAACTGTTGGAGGGGTTCGTGCTCAGATGGATGTTGGGCGGCTTTCACCTTTTCAAGGGATGTCGGCAAGCGGGCGAGACGGTTCTGGTGGTTCAGTTGGGGTTAGGTGGGTTCAGTCGGGTTCAGTCAGTTGTGAGTTTGTCGTGGTTATATGTGGGTATTTGTTAATAATCAGCGCTATTATCTTATGCTAAATATGTGTAGCTTGAGAGTTGGTGGAACTCAGTGTTTAATTTTAATCTTGCTGTGTGGTGGCTAAGCTGTGGATCCTGGGCAGGGTTAGTCACACAAACACATTCACAAGTCATCAGCAAAGCGCATGCAGTTGGAATCTCTTCCAGAAACTTCTCTCAGTACGCTCCAACCCTCTTGCCTCTCACTTCCCCCTATCTCCGTCCGTGACTTTTTTCACTCCTTTTTTCAACCACTTTTCCGTGTCTTTCTATTCCCCTCACAATACAATTATATTGCCATCATCTTTATCCCAACAGCACTCAAACAGCATTCAATCAACATTCCTTTCAGCAGCAATGTTGCAACACAAAATACAGTGCACAGGAGGAGGAAGCACACATTCTCCAACTACCAAGGTCTTACCACGTTCCAGACAGTCAACACTAGTACATATTTTCAAAATGGCTCTGCTCACCTTAGTTCCTATGGGCCCTGTTGACATTCCGAGTCGTGGGTCAGACGATGGTCCACAGTTTAGACTATACAATAAACCTTCATACTCTCACAGATTCCGTTTACACACAAAACACAACAATAAATCATACAACACTTAACACGCACATTCTAACACACAGCATGACCGAACACTGCAATTCTCAAAACCACAGCCATTAAATAGCGTTCCATGTGCTATTGGTGTCCACCATTAAATAGCGCTTCAATCAAGTTACTGGAGGAGCTCCTATGTACTAACGCTCTCAGTCATTAAGACCCATTATTAGGTGGAGAGCCGGCAGGGCACGTATGACTTTGGATCAGAAGATTGCAGGCCTCGATCAGCTTGTGCAAGATGGCTCCGGAGCAACAAGCAGACGTGTAAGATAAAGAAATTAATGGAAGACACAGACTTATGAAATACTAATAATTATGCCAAAATAAAGTGGCGCCACTATCGCCCCTTGTGGCGATAGTGGCGCCGCCCCTCGCGGTCGCCTGCGCCGGCGCTCCGGTTACTTTCTTACTCTTTAGTATTTTTTTCCTTTTTTTATCACAATGTTCGCCAGAAAAACAACAACAATTAACTCATACGACCGCGATGCACTCATGGATATAAAAATTTCCCTAAACGAACAACTTTGGGACTTTTTATCCGTGGGAGCAGAGTGGCCGGCGGAAATCCTATGCGGGAACACTCACAACAACAACTACAACAACAAAAATGGAGTCGCTGTTCCACGAGCCGGCCCACGGAGGAAGCACCGAGGTAAACGTCCCTGGAGAACAAGATGGATGAACTTCGAGCGAGGATTCAATTCCAGCGAGACACGAGGAACTGTTGCGTCCTCTGCCTGACGGAAACATGGCTGAACCCACTGGTGCCGGATGAAGCCATACGTCCAGCCGAGGCCTTCTCCGTGTTCCGCGGCAGAACGGGAGAGTCGGGGAAATCCAAAGGTGGAGGCGTCTGCCTAATGGTAAACAACCGCTGGTGTAACGCCAACAACACCAAATTCCTCTCCCACTCCTGCTCGCCGAACCTGGAACAGCTGACCATACTATGCCGTCCATTTTATCTCCCCCGGGAATTCAGCACGGTCATCATTACAGCCGTTTATATCCCACCGCAAGCGGACACCGACGCAGCTCTGTCGGTTCTGCACGATGTGTTGTGCGGATTTCAGAACAGACATCCCGACGCGGCTGTGGTGGTGACTGGGGACTTTAACAGGGCCAACCTTAAGAAAGTTCTGCCGAATTTCCACCAACACATCACGTGTGCCACCAGGGGAGACAGAACTCTGGACCATTGTTACACTCCTTACAAGAACGGATACAAGCCCGTGTCGCTCCCTGCTTTCGGGAAATCAGATCACACCGCGATCTCGCTGCTTCCTGTTTACAGGCCTCTGATCACGCGGGATCTGGTGATGACGAGGGAAGTGAAGCGGTGGACGGACCAATCGGAGGCTGCGCTTCAGGACGCTCTGACTGACGTAGACTGGGACATGTTCCAAACAAGTTCAAGTGATGTCAGCGAGTTTACGGAGGCTGTAGTAAGTTTCGTGGCTACGCTCGCGGATGAAATCGTTCCCACGGTGAAAGTTCGGATATTTCCAAACCAGAAACCATGGGTTGATAAATCCATCCGCTGCGCTCTGAATGCGCGCACGGCCGCTTACAACGACGGACTTGTATCTGGCAACATGGACAATTACAAAGCGGCGTCGTACAATCTGCGGAGGGCGGTGAGGGACGCCAAACGGACGTACAGAGACACCGTGGAGCTGCAGATGGAGCGGGGGGACACAAGACGCTTGTGGGAGGGGCTGCGAACAATAACAAACTACAAGAGCAGCTCCTCCCCAGCCACGAGTGTGGACGCCTCCCTGGCCAACCAACTGAACTCCTTTTATGCGCGGTTCGAGTCTGGCAGCAGCACCGCTAGCTCGCCGGCTAATTGGAGTTACACCGCTGGGGATGAGCGCGCGCTCTCAGTGTCCGTGCACGAGGTCAGGAGGGCTTTGATGCGGGTGAACACCAGGAAAGCTGCGGGCCCAGATGGCATATCTGGACGAGTACTGAAGACCTGTGCTAACCAGCTAGCTCCGGTGTTTACCACAATATTCAACATCTCCCTGGCTGAATCAGTGGTCCTGTCCTGCTTCAAGAGGTCCACCGTCGTTCCTGTACCGAAGATCGCCTCTCCAACCTGCCTGAATGACTACTGCCCGGTGGCCCTCACCTCGGTGGTCATGAAGTGTTTCGAGAGGCTGATTAAGGATTACATCTGCGCCTCCCTCCCCCGCACCTTGGACCCGTTGCAGTTCGCGTACCGGCAAAACAGATCCACGGATGACGCGGTCTCCCAGGTACTGCACACCACGCTCACGCACCTGGATGGCCAGAAGGGGGCCTATGTGAGATTGCTGTTCATCGATTATAGTTCAGCTTTCAACACCATAGTTCCCACCAGACTGGCTGTCAAGCTGATGGAGCTAGGATTGAATGGTCCGCTGTGCACCTGGATCCTGGACTTCCTCACAGGCCGCCCCCAGGTGGTCAAGGTGGGGAAGTACATGTCAAGCTCCCTCACCCTGAATACAGGATCCCCCCAGGGCTGCGTCCTCAGCCCCCTACTGTACTCCCTGTACACACACGACTGTGTGGCCAGGTCCAGCTCCAACACCATCATCAAGTTTGCAGACGACACCGTGGTCGTGGGCCTGATCACCGACTGCGATGAGAAGGCCTACCGCGAGGAGGTGGCTGACCTGTCACTCTGGTGCCAGGACAACAGCCTACACCTGAACGTCAGCAAAACCAAGGAGTTGATTGTGGACTTTAGGCGAGGATCACAATCGAGGACGCACGCGCCCTTGTGGATTAATGGGACTTCTGTTGATAGGGTGAGCAGCTTCAGATATCTGGGAGTCCACATCACAGAGGACTTAACATGGACTGTTCACACAGACACTCTGGTGAGAAAGGCGAGGCAGCGTCTCTACCACCTCAGGCAGCTGAGGAAATTCTCGGAGGAGTCTCGGTGAGGATCCTCAAGTCCTTCTACTCTGGAGCAGTGGAGAGCATCCTGACAGGCAACATCACTGCCTGGTTTGGGAACTGTACTGCCCAGGACAGGCGGGCCCTGCAGAGGGTGGTGCGTTCAGCTGAACGTACCACTGGAACTACCCTCCCCCCCTTGCAGGAGTTATACACCAGGAGGTGTAGAAGCAGAGCCCGTAGGATCATGAAGGATCCTCATCACCCCAACAACGGACTGTTTCAGCTGCTGCGGTCAGGCAAGCGCCTCCGCAGTCACACAGCGAGAACAGAGAGACTGAGACGGAGTTTTTTCCCGCACGCCATTAGAACTGTCAAGCTGACCTCACCAGGGGTCCTAACTGAGCCATACACTAGGCTCCACTACCTACTGTACTGTATGTAGCATACTGTACCGCATACTGTATCACTGTTCAGGGTTGTTCGTGATGCCGTATTGCTGCGCCGTACTGTTGTATACTGTGCTGTATTATCCCAAACACTACCTCACTCTATTCACATTCACATGCCACTTTAATTCACATGCCACTTTAAATGCACATATCTGTATATACATAGGCATATTCCCTCTATCTATTCCATTTTATTTCAATTCATTTTTATTTTATTTTATTCTATATATTTTTATCTTATTCTATACGTATTCCACTTACTGTATTACGTTTTAGGAGTCAGTTAGTCGGTCTATTAGAAAGGAATTTTCTACTTTTTATTTTATTTTCTATTTTTTCCTAGGTCATATTGTGTGCTATCACCGGGTGCGTTGCATTACATTTCACTGCATATATCTATGGAAGTATGTATATGTATGTGACAAATAAAAAAATCTTGAATCTTGAATAAAGATGTAAATATGGTATGTAACACAACGATGTGTCAAGTCAAGTCAAATCACACCTTATTTATAAAGACCATTTCATACCAGGCAACACAATGTGCTTTAAAAAGAAATACAATCAATGTTGATGTGCAATCATAAGAATACTCAGTGCAGAATAACCAGATCTCACAGCATACAAAACATACACACAAATCTCACAACATAGAGAACACACACACACATACACAGAAGTCAGTCATAGATTGTAGTGAACAGCAAGTATTTGAACCTGCTTTTAAATGTGTTGAGTGTGGGGGCCTCTCTCAGGTCCCTCGATAAGGTGTTACATTTACTTGGGGCCTATATACATAAGGCAGCCTCCCCTGCTTTAGAGTTAGTACGAGGGATGGTTAAAAGACACTGCCTGTGGACCTGAGAGTTCCTGCTGGTTCGTGTATAATGAGCCTTTCTTTTATATACTGAGGTGCAAGGCCTTTTAGAGCTTCATATACAAGTAGCAGAATCTGAAAAATTGATCCTAGTTTTAACGGGGAGCCAATGTAGAGATCTAAGAACAGGTGTGATGTGTTCAAACTTTTTTGCCCCAGTGAGGACGCGTGTAGCTGCATTTTGGATTAACTGTAGCCGCTGCACAGCTGATTTCGGGAGGCCGGTGAATGGGCCGTTACAGTCGTCCAATCTACTCTTTATGAATGCATTGATACATTTTTCAGAGTCTGCTTTTTGACAGAAAGCCTCTTAATTTTTAAATGTTTTTTAGATGGTAGGAGGCTGATTTTGTGATGTGATTGCTATGGCCCTTAAAAATTAGATTCGCCGTTTTTTATTACATCCAGATTTCTGGCTTCATTCTTGTTCTCCAGAGACAGACAACTAAGATGAGCTGCAGTTTTCTGTCTCAGAGCTTTGCACAGATGAGTAGTGTAGTGTAGTGTCATTATTTTCTAATATTGTTACAGCCGATGACGGTACATGTTTTTGCGTGCAATTGAAAGTGTGTGGGTGCGATTCACAATATTCATATTTGTCTGTGTATGTGTACGTGTCACCTGATCAGGGTGTGCAGAGCCATGGCTTGGGTCTTTCCCTGGGGTCTCCTCCTCCCGCCATCAACTCTAATATTGTCCTGATTCCCCTGTTTGACCCCGGTTGCCCTATGGTCGTCTCTGTGGCGGCATGGAACAGTCTTGGGCCCAGTGTCCTTCACAGCCGCAGCGGTAGCATGTCACCGAGTGGGAACACCAGTCCGTTGATGAATGTGGACCATAGATGAGTCTCATATGTTGTCAGCGGAGGTGCCCCCATGTTTTCAGGTTTCACCAGTCCACTGTGGTTGCGGAAAACACCTTCCAGGACCAGCGTAGGCTTGTGGTTTCTCGTCTGATTTTTTTTTTTCTCAATTTCATGGAAGTTCTCTGCTTGACGTCTTTAGACGGGTTGGTTGGAGGTGGAGGTAGCCGTATCTGCGGGGAAGCGGCGCCTTGAGGGGCATAGGCGTTAATCGCTGTCGAGGTCGACCACTGGTATGTCTGCGTTGATGATGTTAGGCTCGTCGTTAAGGACAATGTTGGGTGGATTTGGTGGGATTTGTAGGTTGATGCCGTATGGGAGATTGGGAGTCCAGGTCCAGATCCAGGGGAGTTGGACCTGTTGATCCTTCTGTAGCGCTTCACTATTACTGGTAGCCATTGTGAAATTCAATTAACAGTCCCAGACTGCACTCTATACGTCTATTAGACCCGTGAGGGCGATTTCACAATTCCTTTGGCTTCTAAAGCTACTTTGTTATTTATTTATTATTTCACTTTTTTTTATTTCATGCCTGAAATATTATTTTAACCTGGGGATTTCCTTTGTGTCAATTGTTGTTTTCTTATTCTCCCTTTTTATCTATTTCATGTACTTATTACAGTCTCAATAGATAGATCAAATTCTATTTCACATGCTTTACGGTTTCAATAGAACTATGGAAACCAAATTTAATTTCACATACTTTACGGTCTATTATCAGGAACGTAGATCGAGGCTGAGCCCCGGGGTCCCATCGAGGGACAGTCCTCCAAACCAGGGTTTCGGTAAATGCCAGCCCCATCATCAATTGTCCTCCCGGACGCAGCTCAATCCTGGTTCATGATGCCAGGTAATGTTGCAAAAATTAAAGGGTCGCTTTAATCTATCTTTATCTGCAGTTTGTCAGTCGGTGGTTTTAAATAAAGAGGCCGAAAGACGTCGGTTTTTACTTGTACAAGGGTCAGATCAGAGATGTGCTCAAGAGCAGCTCCCTGAGCTGAACAGTTTATTCTAGGGTGACAGAAATATTATATAATCACTTTGACGTCACAGATTTGTACGTGCTCAAGATAAGCAAAGGATATTGGGGTGTTGTTCCTGCGCTGCAGCTGTAGCCAGCAAGGCCAAAAACAACGCTAGCAGCGGCAGGATTCCAAGGTTGACCGCAAGCACCTGTGTGTGTGGGAATTAACACTGTGTGTTGAAATAGAGATATGTGACGGGGGCTATATGAGGTTGTGTTCTTCATTACGTGTGCATATATGTTCATGTGATTACAAAGATTTCGATAGAGTGTTACAGGACCATACGGGCTAGACTTCGCTCCCCACATGCATAAATAAGCCTTTGGCGCCAGTGACCCTGTTGCCGGTTCACTGGTTGTCCTTCTTTGGACCACTTTTGCTTGGTACCGACCACTGTATATCAGGAACAACCCATAAGACCTGCCGTTTTGAAGATGCTCTGACCCAGTTGTATTGCCATTTCAATTTGGCCCTTGTCAAAGTCGCTCAGATGCTTACCCATTTTTCCTGCTTCCAACACATCAACTTCCACAACTGATTGTTCACTTGCTACCTAATATATATCCCACCCCTTGACAGGTGCCATTGTGACAAGATGATCAATGTTATTCACTTCACCTATCAGTGGTTTTAATGCCGTGGCTGATCGATGTAGTTAGCCTCGGGGCTGGTGCCGAGAACACCGCAAGAACCCCTATCACAATGTCGATTTGTTTTTATCTTGTTCTGAACATGCCTTTTTGATCAAAAACTTCTTCCTCTTTTTAAGTATGCCTCCACTTTCACTAATGCCGTGTTGAGGTGTTGAGTATATTCTTAGTTTTACAGGCTTATTACCTCGACCTTCACACCTGGCGGTCTCAAGGAGATGATTGAAAGGTTGCGGTGGAAGCCCCATCGTGCATGGCCCTTGCTTGATTGTGAGCTCCTGGTAAAAGCCCTTTGATGGTCCTTTTGCCTTTTTTTTCAGGAATTTACCACTCGCCTCAATATCACCCTCTCTAGAATCATTTTGAATTTAAAAAGGGAAAAAGAGTAGGAGAGATAGAGAGGGAATATGCGATTACCAGTCCTCCATGTTTGTTTTCAGTCATGATGCCGACTAATCGAATAACTTGTTTGACTTTAGTGTTGACAAGAAACCTTGGATGCCATGCCATTAACGTGAAGCTGGAATGAAATTTCCGACAAAGACCGTCTCATTGACATTTGAACACACGGTCCAATCAGACATGTCACATTACATCCAATAAGGACATTTCTTACAGATGACTCTTAGATTCAGTATCTTTATTTATTTTGCTGTTAGAGTTTGGCCTTCCAGGCTCTACTGTTCATCACTCCCAAACATGGACACTTAGTGAGCTAGAAATATAGGAGTGATTAGCTTGAATTCCCTCATTGGAAGGAAGAGTAGCGCTTTACAAGTGGATACCAAAGCAGAAAGCAAGCAGGCAGCAAGGCAGGTAGGGCAGGAGGGACTGGCTGCTTAAATAGGCCCTCCCATTGAGGGCGTGGAAATATGTGGTGCTGTCGAGTTGTCTGACAGAATTCATCACCATTGATCATTTTTCATCAGTAGTCAAACTGACCTAATTCTTCATTGGCAAAGCTTTCAATAAGAACTAGTAACCCGTATTTACATTTACATTTAGCAGACGCTTTTATCCAAAGCGACTTACAATTGTTCAAACACCGATGGACGCAGCCATCAGGAGCAATTAGGGGCTAAGTGTCTTGCTCAAGGACACTACAGCATGCTAGCAGGAGGAGCCTGGGATCGAACCAGCAACCTTTAGATGACTAGACCACCAGCTCTACCGCCTGAGCTACCATCCCCTATTTCTATGTATTTATCTATTTATGAGGGTAGGTGGGTAAGTTCTAGTTGGTATATATATATATATATATTTATATATATATATATATATATATACTTATTGCGCACTTTTTTAGGAATACCTGGCCGCATACTGATTACTGATTACTCAGTAATCATGGTGTGGCAGCAGTGCAATGCAAAATCATGCAGATACAGGTCAGCAGCTTCAGTAGATGTTCACATCAACCATAAGAATGGGAAAAAAAATGTGATCTCTGTGGTTTCAACCGTGGTATGATTGTTGGTGCCTGACGGGCTGGTTTGAGTATTTCTCTAATTGCTGATCTCTTGGGATTTTCTCGCACAACAGTCTCTAGAGTTTACTCAGAATGTTGCGAAAAGCAAAAATCATCCAGTGAGTGTCAGTTTGGTGGACAGAAATGCCTTGTTAATGAGAGAGGTCAATGGAGAATGGCTATACTGGTTCCAGCTGACAGAAAGGCTACGGTCACTCAGATAACCACTCTCTACAATTATAGTGAGCAGAAAAACATCTCAGAATGGAAACACATTGAACCTTGAGGCGGATGGGCTGCAACAGCAGAAGCCCACGTTGGGTTCCACTTCTGTCAGCCGAGAACAGATATCTGAGGCTGCAGTGGGCACAGGCTCACCAAATTTGGACGGCTGAAGACTGGTAAAATGAGGTCAGTCTGATGAATGTCGATTTCGGCTGAGACACACAAATGATTGGGTCAGAATTTGGCACCAACAGCATTAATCTTGGGTCAGCAGTCCAGGCTAGTGGAGTTAGTTTAATGGTGTGGGGAATTTTTTCTTTGCACACTTGGGGCCTGTTAATACCAATCAATCATCGTTTGAATGCCACAGCCTATTTGACACAGTATTGTTGCTGACCAGGTGCATTCCTTCATGGCGACAATTTAGCCATCTTCTAATGGCTACTTCCAGCATGATAATGCACCATGTCACAAAGCAAAAGTCGTCTCAGACTGGTTTCATGACCATGACAATGAACTCAATGTTCTTCAGTTTCCTTCCCAGTCACTGGATCTGAATCCAACAGAACACCTTTGGGATGTGATAGAACGGAGATTCGCAGCATGAATGTGCATCCGACAAATCTGCAGGGATTGTGTGACACAATCATGTCAACATGGACCAGAATCTCAAAGGAACGATTCCAACATCTTGTGGAATCCATGCCAAGAATAATTGAGGCTATACTGTATATATATATATATATATATATATATATATATATATATATATATATGAAACAGTGTTTAATTGAGGTTGATTGTGTAATAGGAGCTTTTCACATCAGCACTCAGCTCATCTGTCGGCTTTATTCAAAGTTAACATCGTTACAGTCCTCTTACCTACTCTGTCTTTCTCTCCATTTTGTATTCATTCCCTGAACTTACGGCACGCCGCACAGTTTGCCCCGCTGTTTGCCTCTGCAGTTTCCAAGGTAACTGTTTCTAAGGTTACTCCTCACACCCACCCCCCCATTCCATCCTTGCTTCTCGCCCTTTCAAAACTCACTTTTCGCCAGGTTTTATTTATTTTTTTATTCTTTTATTCTTTGCCTCCCATCGTGAAAACATTAATCTAAACAATGACTGTTTTATTCAGCCAATGTTTAAAGAACTGTCTTATTGAACACGAATATATAGTTGTGTTGGACTGTGGCTGAGACAGGTAGACACATACATACATATGGGTGTATGTGCGTCTGCATAATAATATATATAATAATATATTTATTTAATACGTATAATCTATGTATAAATCTATAAATAACACGGACAGGAATTGTGTGTATAACAGTTTGTATAATTTTGCCTTTGAACAAAACAGAACAAAATGTAATCACGTGGAAATTCCATTGTAGTGCAAAATTATAATTATTTTCAACATCATCAATATGATTATTTTCAATATTATTATGATTATTATTATTATTAAAGTTGGTGCTGGTGCATGATCTTGACCCAATGACCCCATCGCTGAGGGCACAACACAGCAGTGGTACTCAGCAGCTTCCATGTTTTTGTGATGACGCAGCTACTGTGGCAACACCCCCCCCCCCCTCCCGCCCCCCGTCAGTACGGATGTAGTACCAATGAAAGCAGCGAGTTGAATTAATGTTATATTTACATAACCTAAAATATCGTGTTTTGTTCACTTGTTTTTAAAGATGCCTACTGCCCTCATTCAGAATGTGTCCATGACTGTCCATCTGTTGTCCTTTGACATTTTTAACCTTTTCTCTCTTTCTTTATCGCTCCCTCTCTCTCGCTCTCTCTCTCGTTCTGACATTTTGGAGGTGACGATAAATGCTCTATTCTCAGAATCCTAGCTCTAGTCTGCCAGTGGAATCGGAAATGATTGGCATTTGCTTCAAAACCACAATAAAGACATGGACACACCATTTATTATTATTATTATTATCATTTTTTCTTTATTACAATATTAATTAATAATAGTTATGAAATATGTATACATATACTGTATATATATATATATATATATATATATATATATATATATATATATATATATATATATATATATACCACTCACACACTACTCACCAAGCTTTATTTTTAATCAATGTGTATGTAAAAGGTCTGTGAGGTAATACAGCCACAACATTACAACCAGTGACAGGTGAAGTGAATAACATGATCATCTCGTTTCAAAGGGTGGGATATATTAGGCAGCAAGTGAACAGTCAGTTCTTGAAGTTGATGTGTTGGAAGCAGGAAAAATGCACAAGCGTAAGGATCTGAGCCACTTTTACAAGGACCAAATTGAATATCTTCGCCACCATTTGGCTTGGGCGATTGGACCAATATATCGGCAACCGGCGAGTCCATCGGTGAATGGGGACTGGTATTCCACTTTAACCGCACCCGGTGCTTTTGTCTCCGTCTGGAGAAATCCTCAAAAAGAAGAAAAAAAAAATCACTGTAAACCCCGTTTCTAGGTCATCCTGAAACTAACTTTCTCTCTTTCTTTATTCCTTTGGTTTCGGTTCAGTTTGGTTCAGATATTGGAGGAACAATGCGGCGGTGCAGGGCACACTCAGACACACCTGTTACCGGGGGGGGTGTGGGGCCGTCCCGCAGGTGCCGCTGCTTCACCTCCTCCTTCGGGGGAGCAGAGGCCCGAGACCGGGACTGCTCCTTTCTCTGGGACAACGACACCATTTGATCCTTTTATTTTGCTCCTCCGCTCTTTATCCTTTGTTGTTCGATTTTGAAACGGCCCCAAACAATGGAAAAGAACAGAAACGCCTCATTAAGCGATTAATTTAACCGAAAACAGCAAATAACTTATACTACATTCTTTGGCTTGCCGGTTGCATGCGGTGTTAGACCACAATAATCCTGTATAGAGGATTTTGTGTTGTTTTTCCCAACAAGCTCTCCCATGATCCTTGCTCCACCCAAGGGGCCCCGCGCATGCCACACATGGCACCATTTCCGTGCTTCTGGGCCCGTGCACCCATGGAGAAGGTTGAGCACCCACGGGGGAAAAATGCAGAGGGAGAGGGAGACAGAGGCACAAGGAGAGGCGCATCGGGGGGCCCACCATCCACCCCCCACCACCCTCCCGGACTTTCATTTCCATTTATTTTCATAAAAAGCAGATAAAAAGAGGATTTATTTAACAATATTTCGAGAATACCAATTGCCGAATTTTTTGACAAAGCATTAAATCTTCACTTGTTCTCTGAGGTTTATGAACTGTATCTACAAGAAGGAAACATGAGGGGAGAAAAGGCTTCCAGGGAAATGATTTTGCAGGGCAAGGCGAAGGGGAAACAATGAAACATCGATTTAGGGAGTACCGGTTTTGCACAAGCTCAGACCCGTCAGGTGGGGCTTGGGCACATTTATTAACACGGCGCTATTCATTTCATCACCATTTCTTCTCTTACTTCACTATGCACTCCACTCCTAATTTTTTTTTCATATGGTCTGGACAATTTTCCCAAAATGAGCCAAAACGAGTCTTGCTTTTCTGTCTTCATCCCATGGCAGGCAGAGTTTGCATCCACGGGCGCTTTTATTGTATTTTTATTTCTACAGATTTTTGCAGTTTTCCGTTTTGTGTTTGCTGATAGTGGAGGTGTATAGTAGCATGCCCTTCCATATCACAATAATAAACCATTTGTTATAATTATTGAGAAATGTATTCTTCGGCCAACGTTATTGTTCGATTATTTTCCTCTAAATTGAAATTTATTCTAAATTAAAACTGTCTGCAACAGGACATCGGCAGAAGCTACAAACATGGTTGACATTTCCTTCAAACTGGGACGTTGCAAATGTGTTGTGGGTAAAGTTTCATCCAAATCGATCCACATACAGAGCAGAAATTAGTGAAAAACTGATGAAGTCTGACCCAAAGTAGCCGAACGGTCGTGCCGCCACCGTCATGCCAACATTCAAAAATGAATTGAACGAGATGAGGTTTATAGTAAGACGCTTGGTGACGTCATCATGGTTTGTACTATGATTGTGCAGATTATGGTTCTGAATGTTCATATGCACGATGCGCGGTGTTTGGTGTAGACTCCATCGCTCTCTGTAGTGGTTAGAGATTTTAAACTAGGCGTATTATTAACCTGTAAAATTGTAATTAGTCACAGGTTTCAAAAACGGCAATTTGAACTCGAACTCCTCCCAACCCGAGCTCGGCACAGCACCCATCCCTGCAAAAGCTGATGATTTAAGAGAGAATGCGCAGTAGGAGAGAAACCTGTAATACATGCCTTACATGACTAAACTGGACTTTAAGTATTGCTCAATGTTTATAATAATAATAATAATAATAATAATTATTATTATTATTATTATTATTATTATTATTATTATTATATTTATATTTTTTATTATTGTTATTTATTATTATTACTAATATTTTATTCAATTTTAGTTTTATTTTTTATTTATCCAATACTTGTATATATATATTTTTTTATTTTAATAATATAATTGATTTATTCATCAAAATATATGATTGTTTATATGATTGTTTATATAATATATGATATGAACTTTAATTAAGTTATTAATTAGCTGAATAATGGTTTTATTCAGTGACTCTCGCTCCTGAAGGAGGTAATGTGTAGGTGAGCCTTGACAGGTGTGTGCGTGTGTGTGTGTGTGTGTGTGTGTGTGTAATTATTTTAATTCTTCTTCTTCTTTTTCTTCTTCTTCTTCTTCTTCTTCTTCTTCTTCTTCTTATTATTATTATTATTATCACATTTTTATTATTATTTCATTTGTATTTTTTATTCATTATATATGTATTTAAATGTCATATATATTTCTTTTATTTTTAATAAATGTCAAATATCTCAATCGATAGAGCTTTAAAAATGCAGTTTAGCTAGAGCCCCGTCACCCATCCCATCCTCCCTCCCTCCCTCCAGATCCCTCCTTTCTCCCTAGGTGCCAGCGGAAAAATCCCCATTCGCTGCTGATAATGATGTAATCAAGGTGGACAGCGAACTTTAATTAAGTTATTAATTAGCTGAATAATGGTTTTATTCAGTGACTCTCGCTCCTGAAGGAGGTGATGTGTAGGTGAGCCTTGACAGGTGTGTGCGTGTGTGTGTGTGTGTGTGTGTGTGTGTGTGTGTGTGTGTGTGTGTGTGTGTGTGTGTGTGTGTGTGTGCGTGCGTGTGTGTGTGTGTGTGAAAACCTGCACACTGCAATGGGAGCAAATGTAAAATGATGGGAAAGAAAAGAAAGAAAGGAAGAAAAAAAGTACAATACAAGCACTTTATTCCCTATTATATACAGGAAAATAAGAGGAAAACTGGGTCGCATGTCCAAAATTTGATAAACCTTCCCGTGGAACTATTTAGATAAACTAGGTTAACTGTCTACATAGGCTTGTAGATGGAATCATTTATTTCTTTCTTTCTTTCTTTCTTGGAAAAGTTTACTTAAGACTCTTCTTTCTTTTGGGCACACACATGAAATTACTTGCACACATCAGGGTTAAGGTGGAGCCGCATGTTACGGTAATTAAACTCTGCAAATTACGCCCCATTGTTGTGTTAGTCCCAAAAAAAAAAATATATATATATATATATGTATAAATATATATAAGACACATACACACATCGGACTTACAAAACAAGCTTTTTTAACAAGCTCCAAATTCCTCATTGTGACACCTCCAAAGGGCAGCATATTGTGAAAAATGCCACTTCTGTTCTCCTTGTGCCTTGGGTATACCCCCAACCCACCATACTATATTTTAAAGATTACATCACTGTATGCTACCCATAAAGTTGCAACTTCATTTTCATCTTCGACATTATTTTAGAACTTTTCCGGCCATGTTGTTGGAATTCACCGACTCATTTTAACAATTTCCTTGCTCGCGCAAATGGACTTAAATGGCAATAATATCAATCCCTATTGAAATCTCAGCACAAAACACGGCTCCTCGTTGGTCTTTCTTTCTTTCTTTGTGTTACCATTTCTCAGGTTTTGCAGCTGCAGGTGTTGTGCCTGGCTTCCCAGTACCCTTTGGTTCTGTATTCTGTTCAGTTGAAGCAAAAAAAGCTGTAAAGCCCCGTAATTTTATGCTGTTCGTCAGTCCATTGCGAGTCACAGTGTCCCTCAGAGACATGCAATGCCTGGTTCACTTTGCTTCAGCTTCCCATGAACAAAGCATGCGGCTACTGTGTGCGCCGACTGTATGGGCTTTGGAAAATGTTCAAAACCCCCCTCATTGTGAATGCTGCAAAAAATAAAATCATCAATAAATGAAACAGTCAATTTCCCAGTGTGGTTATCACGATGAATGGCGAGTCCTTGGGCATAGAGGCTGCCTTTCAGAACCCACTGTGACCGTTGCCTCCTGAAACAGCACTTGGTTATCGCTGAATGGGAGAGTTAATGGAAGCCAAGCGGTGGCGACTTTAATGGAGATGTCGAGATATCTACGTCTTTTCGGCTGCTTTTCATTTCCATGGGCCGTCTGACCTCTGCTGTCCATATAAGGTCGTGGGTTCCTGTGTGTGCAGCACGTCCAATGGGGCGGCGGCTCTGTAAATGGGAAGATGCGTTGATAGAGGTGCGGGGAAACGGCGTGCATTGCAAATAGTGCTACCCCTTCATTTCCCTTGCCCCAGCTCTGTTTCTTCTTTGCGTCACTTGGCTCTCTCTCTCTCTCTCTCTCTCTCTCTCTCTCTCTCTCTCCCTCTCTCCCCCTCTCCCTCGTTCTCTCTCTCTCTCTCGCTCTGTCTCGCCACATTGGCTTCCCCTTGTCTCTGCCCTCGCATACATTGTCTCAGCTCTCAGTCGCGGCCCTCAGCTCTTGAGTAAGTAGAGGCGATCTCTAACCCCCCGGGGGGAGGAGGAGTATGGAGGCAGAGTGAATACAGAATGGCCTTTATCTCCTCTCTATCTCCCCCCCATGTTTTTATTCTCTTACCGCCGCTTCCTCTCTCTCGCTCGCTCTCGCTCTCGCTCCCTTTCTATTTATCTCCCCGCCACATGCACGCTATGGCCGCGAGTTGAATGCATAGCAGGCCTCACTGCCGCCAGCAGGCTAGCCTTTGTTAACCCTCCGCGTTAACGGAGCCATCGCCCTGGCGCCAGTGTCCCCTACGAACAGCCCCCGCCCCCACCACCAACGCCTCACCCCCACGGTCCGCCTGCTCTCCCAGCCTGGCCCAAATCCATCTCAATATCTCACCTATGGGGAAGCGCCGAGATCCAAGTGTTCAAAGGAATCCCAAGTGCTTGGGAAACAAAGATGTGCAGCGGGTAGCCGGCACGGGCCTGATGTAGGGCCCATGGCCACTCCACCTAAAGAAGGGCGTATTTTTCAACACTTTCGGATCCAGGAAAAAACAGCTAGACCCAGGCACGGGTCTAGCTGTTTTTCAGGCAAGCATTTTCTAAAGGACTACTTAATGGAGGCACAGCATGGAATGTAAGGGAGGGGGTGCCTTCCGACGGCAGGCGTCTTCTCCGCTGCCCATTTAGTTGTAAAATTGTCTGCTGGTATGCCGTGGATATTTTGAGGTGTCACTCAACCGCCATTATAAGTGTAATTGGGTGGGATTTTAGTGCCTACGACATCATTAGCCGCCAATGTTTCCACGAGACACTATGTTATCACGGTCAAACAGCCAACTTGACCTTGGTATTACAATGGAGTGCAGACGTTGTACACACCTGTCTGTGTGTGTTGTACGGCTGTTTGAGGGGCAGTTTGAGCATTAGATTGGGAAGCAAGGTGACAGAAACACACACAAACACACATTTGTGTCAAGGCATTTATCTTGGTTCATAGAGGCCAGCCCAGTTGTGTCTTGAGCCTCTGCTAGGGCCACCTACATTATCAGAGAGGGCTTAGCAGTTGCTATGGCCTCATTACACAGTTTTAATTATCAGAGCTAATTGCCATTTGAAGGTATGAGGCCGCGCTAACAACATCTCGCCGTGACAGAGCCGCTCAAGTGGATCGCGTGGGAGGTTATCGAGTAAATGAGCTTTGACCAACGGCCAAAAATTACATAGGGCTGTGCCGAAATAGGAAGTGTTATTTCACAGGCTTGGAGGTCGTATTCTTTAACGCCGCCCGTTGCATCGCTGCTCTATTTTCGTGTGTTGGCTCGCCATCTGAGCATGGAGCTCTCGTCACCGCCTTTAGAGGGTACCGTGGACGAGTCTCTTTCACCAAATGACAGAAATATCAAAATACCTTCGATAACACAAATTATGGCATTGTACTAGCTCACAGAGGTTTATTTGGATGTGCACAAACCTAATAATATTATTAAATAAGTCCCTATAATATCCCTATCAGTTGCTATGGGGATATTAATCAGCGGAGCATGGGGCGACTAGTCGGGTCTGGCCCGCTGAGTTGTTGGCAATAGATTATTCAGAGCTGTCAGGGTGGTTGTATAAAAATGTGTGTGTGGCTGTGTGTGTGTGTGTGTGTGTGTGTGTGTGTGTGTGTGTGTGTGTGTGTGTGTGTGTGTGTGTGTGTGTGTGTGTGTGTGTGTGCGTGCGTGCGTGTGTGTGTGTGTGTGTGTGTGCCAGTAGATTAATCCACCAGACCTGTTTGGAGTGGAGTGGCCACTGTGCTACTGCCACACATGCCGCAGGGCACAAGCTGCTGCTGGACATTGCCCACAGGGTGTGTGTGTGTGTGTGTGTGTGTGTGTGTGTGTGTGTGTGTGTGTGTGTGTGTGTGTGTGTGTGTGTGTTTGTGTGTTTGGGGTTTAGTAATGATCTTTTGGACCTGGCCTTCTGTGACCTGCAGGAAACCTACTGTCCAAGTTGGAAGTTGTTTTTTCCGATAGCCTAGCAATCACAATCATACTTGTTCCCATGTTCCTTCATGGGTTTTCTGAGCCCAAAGGGGACCTTGTTTGTGGCCTGATCTCGGTCTCTGTACCTCCTGTACTACGAGGCCAAGAAATAGCAGGAAAAGTTGATAACCATTAGACGTTTTGAGTCGAGTGTCGGTGTAAGGGGCGGGAGAGACACAGAAAGAGAAGGATTGCATAAAAGACTTGGAAAATATGTTGTTTTTGGTTCAAGACCAAAAAAATACCATACAATATGTAGTAGCTGAAGCGCATCAGCAAAGAAATCATTCAGAAGGTGACGTAATTTCTCAGGAAAGGTAGAGTCATACTCATTCTAGTTTTGGTTTTAAGCAGTGCAGTTTGCCATTAAAGTAGATCTCGCTCCATACATGTCCACATGGTCAATATTGTATTGTTTTAAAATAAAAGGTGTTCATTAGAAGGAGTATTTCAATCTGTTTCCACACACACACACACACAGTGCCCTACAACTGTGGAACGACACCGACACACCATCCTCGCCCCACCCACCACTCGCTCGCCATTGCTGTCGTACTTCACCAGGAACCCGAAGGTTTCCCACACGCCTACTATATTCTTCCTACGACTGCATGCCGTGTTACCATTATTTTCAACTTAAATTATTTTCTTTTAAAAAAAACAAGATTTCCCCACCAAAGGAGACCACATAGGCAGCCCGCACCAAGCACAAACGGCCAGGCTAAGGTTATAAACATTGCTGTTCGTCATCAACCGGTTGCCAAGGCAAATCTGAGCCTAACAGTTAATTTTAATTTCGTTATTTTTCTGACCTATTGTGCTGCTTTGTGGTGGCTGACCAGACTCATGTCCGTGCAGTTACTTTTCTCTAGGGACAGGAGTGTCAAGCCTAATATGGAAGATGGAAAATGGAGTACACAGGAGCGCAAGAGGGGCATGGTTAATGTCAACAACACATCATATTGTCGCCCTCTCGCCGGCGACTCGCCACCTAATTTATGACAAAGGGCAGATTGCCGTTCGTCGCAAGGCTTTTTCAATACTGAACGGGAGAGCGTGGTGATACAGATAGAGATCTATTGTGAAACTCCTGCGCCCGTCCTGGAGGCGTTATTTATGCATTGCCAATTTTCAGCGTAACACCACTCTCTACGCCTGATTCATTATACAGAGACAGGGGGAGTGAAAGAAGGGGGAGTGAAAGAAGGAGGGATGACAGCGCGGCGGACAAAGAGGACCAAGCTCTCCCACTGAGTCATTCAGGAGGAGCTTGTTATGATTACCTCCCAAGGTTTTGGTCATCTTCGACCCCCACTGTCCGTTGCTGGTGACGCCTCCAAGGGCAGGCTCTGAATCCAGTCTGGCTCACGCCTTTCGCCCCCCCATGGTAGGGGTGTGTCCCCAACTTCATGGGGGTAAGAGAGCGACGGAGAACGTGTCCCCATCACACCTGGTGCTTGTTTCGTTCCATAAGGACACAGAGTAAAATAAAATAACCTACATTTAACATAAAAACACTGCACATCTGTTTTGGCACACCTATCACAGGCGCCCCATTGCTGCAGGGAGAGCGAATGGTGCTATTTTAATTTGGGGGCTATTCATAAAACATTCGGTGCTGAAGGCCCCCCCTAATGATGCCAACGTCGTAAATGGCACTTGGGTAAATGGCAACGCAACCTTCTATTACTGATAATACCTGAAAGTGGGGGGACAAAAAATCCCAGTGTCCTGCCTATTCCGCTGCCCATGGTTTCGACTAACAATTGATTCCTTTCAGCATGTTGCAAGGCATCCTTCCCCTGTATCAATTTGAGTCAGCTGTCTTCTCACTGCGTTATTCTGTATCAATAACCCCAGAGCCATTTCTGCTCTTCATCATATTTGATTTAACCTGTAAAGCCCAACGGAGATGGTAGGAGGTACCACGGTGCAGTCCATGTTTGATGAGCTCTTGCAAGCTCTGTTTTTAAACTGGGTTTAAGCTACCGGGATGAGCCGAAACTAGACTTCCAGACAAATCCGTAGCTATAAATGATGTCATTCTAACTCGCTAAGAAGAAGGCGCACAATACTGAAGCTCCAAAGTTGGCGATATTTTTTGACAAAAGTAAGTGGGCATGACTATCTGGTCTGGTCTGGAGGGTCTCGTCTCTAGGGATGTAACTGTTAAACCGTTTTGAGGTACACCGCGGTATCAAGCAACCGCGGTATCAAGCAACTGCGGTATCAAGCAGTCGCGGTTCTGAACCGGAAATCTTTCCCTTTAATACCGTGCCCACCATATACATTTGTGGGGCAAAACTGAAGATGTCAATTTTCATTTAGCCTCACCTTATGATGTGCACGCAAGTAAAGTAAAGCACCGTGTCGTAAAATATTGACGCAAAGCAGCTCGTCCTCTTATTTCCCCTCTTCTGTGAAATTGAGAGCCCCGACAAGTGCCTTCCCGTGCGACGTGTAGGGAAGTATAACTATTTATTCATTGGACATACAGAACATGAAGGGGGGGGGCAGTACGGTGTAATAGTGTGTTCCACAGTATTTTGGTAAATACTGTACTGCACTGTAAAATTTCATACTGTTACATCCCTACTCGGCTCCTGGACCGCTCCCTCGCTGCAGGACACAAATGATCCCAACAGCACATTTATGAAAACTCTCCCAGCCGGGTCGGGCCAATCAGAACCAAAGGGACCGATAGGCCGGGAAGCCGTCCGGCCTCCAGCCCGCCCCCCTGTCCTTCATGCAGTGGAGCCACTGAGTCAAGCAATACAATACAATACAATACAATACAATACAATACAATACAATACAGTGTCAAGTTACATCTCAAATGATTCCTTAGATTCTCAGATTTCTGATGGTGTAAGGCACCTGTATGCGGCACCAACTGCTAAACCTTGACTCGTAGTCACAGAATCTAGACTATGCTCTGGTAGGACGCCTAGGACACCTCGTTAGGTTCCTTGTTTTGGCAACATTTCAGGGAGGCTTCAGATAGCTATTTAGGCGATGAAGCATATCCCATAATGCCATGCGATGCTAGAGGACGAGAAGAAAATGACCTTTAAGTCCAACTGTTTTGGTAGCAGGCTCTTCCTTGATGCTGCAATTTACAAAGGCAAGTCTTACTTGGAAGGTTCTGGATCTAGGCAGTTCAGCCTGTTGCACAAAAGTATGAGTATACATATCCACTGACTCAGACACACTCACACACACTCACACACACTCACACACACACACACACACACACACACACACACACACACACACACACTCATAGATCCTATGCCTGTCCACGGTGCCCCGCCTCCCAACCCCGACCCCCATAACACCTCCTCTTCCTCCAATCTGCTTCTCTTTCTTCTTTATTTCTTTCTTTCTTTTTTCTTTCCCCTTTCTCTCTCTTTATCTCGGTTTGCCTTTCTCCAGCCAACCCACTCTAACTAAGCAAGCGTGTCTTTTTATTTCCTTCTTTTCGCTGCAGTTCTTCCTGTACAGGGAGAGAGAGAGAGAGAGAGAGGAAGAGAGAGCGAGAGGAAGAGAGAGAGAGAGAGAGAGAGAGTAGGAGGGGAAGAGTGGAAAAGTGATTGAACATTTACAACTCCTCCTGTTGCCGTGGTGCTGCAGCAGTTTTCATTGCCTTCCGCCGAAAAGCCTTCAGGTGGAAGGAGGCCTAACCCCGTCGCTCTGCACACACACATACATGCACAAATGCTCACACACTGACACACGATCGTGGCCACACGCTAGTGCGGCCACGATCGTGTGTGGGCACACGTGCACGCCCAAATACACACACACACACACACACACACACACACACACGCAAATGCGCTCTGGGGATTCAGAGGTCTGTCATCAATTTGATTTTGTGATTGTGAAGGAGCTTGAGAGTGAAAGAGAGGGGGGGGCGAGAGAGATGGACAAAGTGACTTGAGATTGTGTGTGTACGTGTGCACGTGTGTGTGCAGTGGAAGTGGTGGTTTCGGAGGAGAATGGAGGAAGTGGGGGAATGAAGATTGCAAATCAGAGAGGTCAGATTGAAATGGAGTGGGGCGGGGTGAAAATATCATGACAGCAGAACCCTCATTCATATTCTCTTTGTGTGTGCGTGCGTGCGTGTGTGTGTGTGTGTGTGTGTGTGTGTGTGTGTGTGTGTGTGTGTGTGTGTGTACGCGCAAACTTGCTGAGCTATTTGCCCGACGTCCCTGGCAAACATGTCAGCACACGGCTCGCTCCGAACTTTAAACAAGGCCTAAGAAGTAACATAGAGAAGGGCAAATTCATAAAAGGATTGTGCGGCTTTTGCGGCTGCTAAACCAGCGCAAATCAGACAAAGAGCCGCAGTAACTCTCAGGCTGAGGTGCAGCGCTAACTGCGCTGCCACGCAAATACATTTTCTTGGGGTCCAAGTCCGGGCGCTGGACAATTTCTCTTATTTACTTTGCCACACCAATAATGTTGAGGTTTTCATTGGGAGTGAGAAGGATGGACAGGATTAAGAATGAGCACGTCACAAGGACGGCTCAGGTTGGACAGTTTGGTGGAAAAGTGAGAGAGGCCAGACTGAGATGGTTTGGACACGTGTGTAGGAGAGATGAGAGTTACGTCGGGAGAAGGAGGCTGAGGATGGAGCTGCCAGGCAAGAGGAAAAGAAGAAGGCCAAAGAGAAGCTTTATGGATGTGGTGAGGGAGGACTTGCAGGCGGTTGGTGTCAGGGAGGAAGATGCGCAGAACAGAAGGTGTTGGAGGCAGATGATCCGCTGTGGCCACCCCTAACGGGAGCAGCACAGAGAAGACGAAAGAAGAGGAATAATTGCGATCAGAGGTAAAACAGGGGCAAATTGCGCGCAGCTGCAAAACTTTCCGGGCGTGTTTGCGCAAGGATCTTATTGGCGAAATATCTTTTGTTGATTGGACGTTGAGACGGGGCAGATAGCAGGCGCAATTGATGCGCAATTACTGGCGCTATTACCATTATTATCGGTGGTATTCATGTATATCCCTGAGGGTAGGACGCCCAGTGTTGTTTACGAATGAAAAACAGGCCGCAATAATAAACGCAGGTCAAGAATTTCTCTGTGACTATGTTCGACTTGAAAACACCTCAAAGAACGCCTCGCCTAGATTGACACCGCCCGCCGTGCGCGGCCAATCCGCGACACTTCCTGCTTAATCCTGCTTGAATCCTGAGAAAACCCGGGCCGAGCCCAGCGCGAGATGTCAGTCCGTGCTTTCATTTAACCTCGCCTGGACTCTCATCATTTGCGTTTTGTCGTGCCTCGGCAAGTCCTCCCTAGTCCGCCGGGCTTCCGACCAGGTCTAACGGCACGACGCCATCGCGTCACATCAGGGGCCTGCGTGCACCGTTGACCGACTCCGTCCTTACGCCGCAAAGATGTCGCTGAGGTCTCCGCATCGACGCTGGTTTACCGTCCCTCGGCCTCGACGGCAAACTGAAGGCCGCCGAGCCTTTGCCGTAGTTGCTCCGGGTCTCACACCTTTTTTAAAGCTGGCCTCTGCTTCATTTCAGTCTTTGCCACGAGGACGCCATGAATTCTGTAAATCTGTAATGAATAAACTTTTCTCCTTTACTAAGTTGTCTTACCCATATATTATAACAAAGCCGAGATAGGGAGGCGGTCATTCGGTCATCAGCGGCACACTCGTGCCGCCACCGCCATGGGGTGAAGGTGAACCAGGAACGGGGGAAGAAGAAAAACAGGGGAGAGGAGATATAAGGGGAGGAGGAGAAGGAGAGAGCGCCGTGCCGTCTTTTCTGCATAATCTGGGCGCCCTTCCCTCCACCTCATCTGAGCTTGTTAGCACACTCCCATCTCACCCGACCCCGGCGTATGCCCCCTTGCCCCCACCCCCCCATCCGCCACCTCCACTCCACTCATGCAGAGATGGGGGCGGTTGTGGGAAAAAAAAAAGACATGGAATTGGCGGGAAAGAGAGGGAGAGAGAGAGAGAGAGAGAGAGGGATTGGCAGGGTGTGAGCACCTCCTAAAGAAGCCTGTTAGCGCTGATTGAGCTTTAGGTTCCTGGGCGGCGGGTGGGGCTGTGGTGGTGGCGGTGTGTATGGGGGGCGGTGGTGTTGGTGGTGTAGGGGTGGTAGGAACACCGCTGTCCGTCCGTCCGCCCGCACTTCTCTTCTCTCCGTCCATCTGTTGGAGCCCGATCGTCCCGCTGCGTCCCTGTTTAGGCTAATTTCGGCAAGCCGCTTCCAATTGCCTCAGGAGCCAACGCCGAGCCCCCCTGCTGATCAGTTTGAGTACTCCTTGAGCGCACATGTGCGCGTGTGTGTGTGTGTGTGTGTGTGTGTGTGTGTGTGTGCGCGCACGCGTTTTATCGAAGTGCTATCAAACTCAGACACAAGCTTAACCACACACACACACACACACGCACACACGCACACACGCACACACACACACACACACACACACACACACTGGTGGACAGATTGAGGCTTTATTCTTGCTTTCTCTGGAGAGTCATTTCGTTTTTGATCCATTTCCATCTTTTTTTTTTGGGTCTTCATTTGGAGGCGAGGTGTCCAGCCTCCGCCTCCCGCCCTTCTAAACCCAGATAAAGGTAATTAGGCTTGGCAGCAGCCCGGGTCTGCTGGGTCTCACCCCCCCCACCCCCCCACTTCCTCCTCACCTGTCTTCCCTCCTCTGATCCCCTTCCACCGCCACCTCCACCACCACCCACCCCCGCCTCCCGCCCACACACTCCTTTCATGTCCCAAAATACACCCATCTTTACCTCTCCCATTTACCTTCCCCTGCTTTCTCACTTCCTCCCTTTAGTTATTTATAGCCGTGTGTGTGTGTGTGTGTGTGTGTGTGTGTGTGTGTGTGTGTGTGTGTGTGTGTGTGTGTGTGTGTGTGTATGTTTGGTGTGTGTTCTCCTCTTCTGTTTGTCTGCTGAAATTGAAATTGAAATCGCATTGAAAATGCAATGGAATCTTTTATTTGCCACAGACGCCACCATTTAAGTAAGTCACTTAGACGTTCTCTCCTCCTTATGGAACTCCTTAATTATTTCTATTTTAAATACCAAACAATTGAATATATTATTCTATATTCTATTATAGAATTGATAAAACATAGATAAATGACAAATATTATTTTAATGTTAAATATTAATTACATTACATTACACCATTAAAATAATAATAATTATTGTTTTTATTATTATTATCATTGTTATAGTTATTTTGGGGTTATTTTTGTAGTTATTAATATAATAAGGCAGCATACAGATCTTTATATTTTTCTTTTTCTTATAACACTCTTCTTACCATTTTCTTCCTATTCTTCAAGACATACTTCTTACACTCTTGAGAGGGCACCATGGGTAAGCATTTAAAGGCTTACTTGACACTTACTGTAATGTTATGCACGTGACAATTAACTTGAAAGTTGATCAAATTAAGAATAATAATAATAATAATACTCTTCTTAAAAAAATAGATGTATGGTATATTAATTATATCCCCTCTAAATTTGTATTCATAACACCCCTGGTGGTGGAACATGCCTGCATCCTTCTGTCCCCACGGTCTTTGGTCATTTTGAGTACAGTTTCTCAGTAGCCTGCTCACAGCCCATATTTTCACAACCCAGTGCAACAAGCTACTATATGTCGGACTAAAAATGTGAAGCTTATGTGAAAAAGTAGGATTTTTCAACACAAATGGAGTATTTTTACATTGACATAATGACGACAGCCAAGGGAATCCATGAGGGAGTTCTCCACGACGTTGCAGATTAACGTCCAAGCCATATTCAGTATATATCTCGCCAACAAAGGGTGTCTAGGTTAATTCCTGGACAGAAAACAAATGTCCTATAAATGGATTCTCTAAAGCGTTTTTAAAACTTCCCCTCGCGTGATACAAACCTATTCGGCCATTGAAGACCCTTTACCCCCCAATACATCCGAACCTAGATCCCACCATCTCGTCAGGATGGCTCCCCGACCTCCTTCTCAGATTATTTGTCCCCTCAACCAGCCCCCCGCCCCCCTTCCCACTTTCTAGCCTTCAGCCACATATGTTATTTAAAAGAAAGATGCCTCTCCTTACGGAATAGGCTCCGCTGCTGCCACTGGCCGTGATGTACACCTCAACTGACGAACGTGCTCATTCTATGTCGCTTTGGATAAAAGCAGACACTGAATGACGTCATAGTGGCCCTTTCTCAATGTGCGTTCTGGTCTGTACTTGTGTTCTTGTGGACTTGTGAAACGTCATCATTCGCAGCCCAAGTACTGTTCCAATTCAAAGTACGCATCAAGCCATGTCCAGTCCGAATGCACGGATGTGGACTTGCTCCGCCCATTTTATCGAGGATGCATCGGTGGTGACTTGTGTGGACTTGGGAAGGCCAAGTATCCCACAATGCATTTCGCAGAATGACCATCCTGCGTCCTCCCGTCGCTGGGAGTCTGTACTCCCGAGTCCAACTTGCCAAGTCGGCAAGTCCGGACTTCGCATACTTGATATTGAGAAACAGCCAACATATTACATATCAAAACTCTTGGAAGGTTGGTGACAAAACCCTCTCCGGGGTTCTTGTGCTTTTGCCATTGGCCCCCACGGAACTGCTGCTCAGGGGCCGCATGAGGGGGTGTAAGGAGTCCTCCGTGTTGTGGCACCCAAAGGAACACGAGGTTGACGTTGGCGTTCCTTTTATCTCCATCGCCTAGCACCCCCCCCCCTCTCTCTCTCTACGGGTGTGTGTGTGTGTGTGTGTGTGTGTGTGTGTGTGTGTGTGCATATTTGTGAGTTTGATGTATGAAGTGCTATGCGGTGAGAAGTCAGTTCATGGTTACGCCCCACCACTACCACCGCTCCCCCAATCCCCCCATCTTGTGAAAACACCTTCCATTTATCTACTCATCAGTTAGGACAATCCACTGAAGGGCACAACACCCACTGCCTGACAAGTGGATCTGAAGGGCGCACGCATGCAGGCACGCACATACACACACACACACACAAGGGTGTGTGTATGTGTGTGTGTACGTGTGTGTGGTAGATATAGGGAAGCAGGCTGTACAAGTGTGGTATAGGCGTGTGTGTTCATACTTGTGAGTTCCTTTGACTGTGGAACTTGCAAGGTATGTATTAGTTTATGTATTCTGTGTTCCGTGTTCTGTATTATAGAGCGAGCATGTCTATCTATGTCCTTGTGTGTGTGTGCGTGAGTGTGCGTGTGCCGCTGCCGCCGACTCTAAGCTTATTCGCGGTAACTCGCTTGCTGCTGTTTTTCCCGGAGAGACCTGAGTGATGGACACGAGGAGTAACAGATAGCGAGAGGCGGAGCAGAGGGATTTGAGCCAGAAAATCTGACCAGAGACGGACGCGATGAAGGCTCGAAGAATACAAACACATAGAGTGGGGGAAGGACACCGGGGACAAAACACAACGACAGAAGTAGAGACAGAACACAGGGGGCCTACGGACGGAGGCGGAGGGACCGGGTACATAGCCCACACCGTTACGACGATGACCAATGAAATCTGCTTGACGGCCAATTTCTGTACAATATGCAAATTGCCGTTTGGAATCTCTGTTCCGCGTCGCACCTAACGACGCCCGTTAGCTTGTTGTCACATGTTCCCTGTGTTTAAACGTTGCTTGGTTTCGTGTAATTTACGTCCATACCTCCCTGCATTCCAGAGGTGAATAAATATCATAATTGTTTCCAGGGTACCTGCTGAATCTTGAGTTGGGTCGGGAGGTTGTCTGAGTGGACAAGTCAGTCCGAAAACTGAAACAACCTCCCTTGGATCTCTTACTCCCTTACTTACGTCGCCCTCACGTTAAGTGGCTCTATTTTTGTAATTGACCAAAACCTAGAATGTTTTGTTTTATATACGGTTTGTGCTTTGGCTCGTCGGAGCAGGTGCACTTTGGGGAACGTGCCTCGGTCCACCTCCAAACAAACTCAGGCTGCGCTTTCCTTGCAATGACCCTGGCAGGCACTTAAATTTGAGGTTCCTCCGATGGTTGATGTATGCTTTGGTAGTTTCTAGCCTCTGATGTAAATCACTTTGAAAAAAAGCATTTGTTAAATGAATAAGTGTAGAATGTAAATGTAAACCCAAGAACCCAAGAAAAGACGCTCGCGTTTGGCATAGCGTCAATTCCCCCCTTATGATAATGATGCAGCCTTATGACGTCAAAGAGAACTTCACTGTAATTCATTGTAACCTGGATTGGCTGAACTTTGTTCCATGTAAGGTTTGTTCTGCAGCTGTCGGTTTAGTTTGCGATTATGTGACGAGAACCGGACAAGCTAGAAGAAAAGGGTGTTTGGTCTTTTTTGTTGCCTCAGTCAAAACCACCAAAGGGTCTGTCACTGGACTAGTTCTGTCAATCGATCAGAAGATGTAAACATCTCCCAGAGCGGTGCAGCGACGTTTCAAGTCCGCCACAAGTGCTAGCACCAGCGCTGTCTACTTTTGGAAATAGGAGGCTAGCTATGCCAACCAGATAACAAGGCAATCAGTGGGGTTTTTGGACAAGTTTCTAGAAAGAGACAGAGAGAGAAAGAGAGAGGGAGAGAGAGAGAGAGAGAGAGAGAGAGAGAGAGAGAGAGAGAGAGAGAGTGAGAGAGTGAGAGAGAGAGGCCTGACTCTGACAGCCAACTCCAACGCTTTTCCCTCTTCCGGCCATTTGGCTTTGGTTTTTGGGGAGACGAAAGGGCACTTTAAAGCCAAACAAACAACATAACACTGGATTAGTGAGAGGGCCGACTGATGGTGAACTCCAACTGCTGGAGGACTGGCTGGGGCGAAAAAAATATCATGTAAAGCATATCGTGGCCGAGTCACCAATGGCCAGTGACATTTTGGACATATGCTGTAAATTTGTTAACATGTTTGAGGCTTTGTTGTTGCATGTCCATTGTCCCTAAGGAAGTAATAACAAAGAACGTCTCTCTGAGAAGCCTGGGTAGCAAATAAACTGGAGAGATACACGGTGTTTTCATATTGATGAGTACACTAAACCCATAAATGTGAAAACAATACCACTAGAACCATCAGATTTAGGTCAAACCCTGCCCTTACATGACTGAATGATTGGCATGTGTACCAGGTTGCTATGGATTTGTGTGTGTGTGTGTGTGTGTGTGTGTGTGTGTGTGTGTGTGTGTGTGTGTGTGTGTGTGTGTGTGTGTGTGTGTGTGTGTGTGTGTGTCCGGTCAGCTTACCACCTCATCTTTTCCACAGATAGCTTTGGGCAGCTGTTAGACCTATTCCTGCAGGGAGCCGCATTCAGGAAATCAATTCACCTTTCCACTCGCACATGCATGCTCACTTGATATACCGCTATAAGTCCAAACACACATTCACATGCACATGAGCATTGCCAAAGCCTTGGTGGTGCCGTTTGTGTACGTTTGAGAGTGACATCAGTTACATGAAAATGGATTTTCCCGGCCTGTTGTCTCTGGGTTTCTTCCCGGCACCGGCGGCAGGACAGGAGGCTATCTAGGAGTCACATCCCCGTCACTCGCCTGCACCAATGTCTGATGGTGGATGCGGTGGAAGGGAGTTGGAAGAGGAGGTCTTGTGCAGCCAAGATGCTTGGTGCTTAGCGACATTGTTCCATCGACAGAATACTCGAGGCAGCTCCTGCCGACAGCATGTCAGCAATTCAGTTGGGGATATTTTATAGTGGGTTCGACTCAGTGACTCGTCTATTAAATGGACAGTGCGACCCCATTCTCTCACTCACCGAGTCCACGTCGCCTTTGAATATCTTGAATTGAGGCAAAAAAGGATTTTGAGTTTTTATACATGGAGAATAGGCACATCTAATCAATGAGTTCTAGAATTCTAGATTTGACCATGTTAGTGAAGTACAGAGCTAGAGGAGGTAGCAGAGAGTCAAGATGTCACGGCAAAGTGGTGTTTAGTATATTTGTTCTTGGTTAGCTTGTTTTGATTTGGGTTTTTTGTCTCCACTGATGTGTTTACGCCTACCATTCAATTACCTCTCAAAGTGAAGCCGTATCCTTTTACACAGACACGGTTCAAAAGGTAAAATGGTGCATCTACCCGCGTCCTCCAAAGAGCGCTGCCGTGTTTTGTCTGAAAGACTTCTTTGTGGGGGAGTGGAGCGGCATGTAACAACACCCGCACCCCCCCATTGACAAGGAGTCCAAATTGTCAGGGCTTTGTGCCTACTAACAAGTGTTTGAGTGTATTTGTTTATGTCTACCTGTGAGTGTTTTATGCATGTGGCAAGGCTTGTAAGGACATTGAAATGTGTTTAACTATGTATAAGTGTGTATCTGTGCACGTGTTCATTCATTTTCATCAGTGCGCTTCCCAGATTTGTAGATTTGGAGCACGCAGGATGTTGTAGTGTAGTGAATACGGTCAGGTGAACCCAAACGCAGGACACAAAACGGTTTTGGGAGTAGGTGCAAGGATTTAATGAGGAGACAGGCAAAGGATCAGGGTCCAGGGACAGACAGGGAATCAATGAGGAGCAGGCAAGGAATCAGGACCCTGGAGCAGGCAGGGAGTCAGGACCCTGGAGCAGGCAGGGAGTCAGGACCAGGAATCAGGATCTTAGACAGGACCCAGAGTTCAAGAGACACACGCAAGAGCACACGCATGATCTGACACCGGGAAAACAGAGTTAGCACCCATCGGGCGGTTGGCCAGGGAGCTGGAACACTGCCCAAGCCACCAGGGCAGGTAGGGGCAGATGAGCAGGGCTGCTCCGGAGGACGACCCTGTAGGCGGGGCCACTTAGGGGGGGTGGCAGAGAGGCCAGGCATTGGCTGGGGCGACCCCAGGCTCTGGACCAGGAGTAGACCGAATCCCGGGAGAAGTGGATGATTGCTCAGGGGAACAGGCTGGATTTAAGGGGAGGCCGCTGACGGCTCAGGAACTGGAACAGCCTGCGCCTCAGGAGAGGCGGCCAATGGCTCGGGAACTGGAATGGACTGAGCCATGGGAGAGGCGGCCGATGGCTCGGGGAGCAAAATGGAGGGGGGACTGAAATTACAGGCTTTCGGAGGAAAGGGAGGCGGAGAAGGGTGGGCATACAATTTCAACCTGTTAAATGCTAACATCTGGCAAAATTCAGGATCCTGCCTCCAGGAGGTGGCGAGAAGCCTGAGGAAAGCAGGCTCTTCCCCTTTGGACACCTCCTTAGAAACTCCAAAGTCCTGCCAGGAGAAAGGGAAGCAGGGCAGCAGAGACTCCCTTGGCAACAGGCAACAGAGACACGGGGGTGCTGGGCCGGGGCGACTAGGGAGCGGAGGGCCTTAGTGTCAGGTGAGCGCCAGGCCACGGCAACTGGGGAGTGATGGGCCGCTGTGAACGTGGACGGCCTTGGGGATCCTTGGGACGGTGCCCTCCCCTGGGGGACATCTGAGGGTCCCTCAAGAAAAAGGCAAGGCACAACCCCCAGAAGGGGGACTGCTGGGGATCCTTAAGGGCAGGAACAAAACTTGCGAGTAGGGTCCGCTGGGTTTATGTTTGGTCAGATAGTACTGTTATGAATACAGTCAGGTGAACCCAAACAGACAAAAGGACAAAAAGCAGTTTTGGGAGTAGATGCAATGATTTAATGAGGAGACAGGCAAAGGTTCAGGGTCCAGGGACAGACAGAGAATCAGGAACCAGGAGCAGGCAGGGAGTCAGGACCGAGCAGGCAGGGAGTCAGGACCCAGGAGCAGGCAGGGAGTCAGGACCCAGGAGCAGGCAGGGAGTCAGGACCCAGGAGCAGGCAGGGAGTCAGGACCCAGGAGCAGGCAGGGAGTCGGGACCAGGAATCAGGATCTTAGACAGGACCAAGAGTTCAAGAAACACACACAAGAACACACGCAACGATCTGAATTGGGACCCGGTTAAATACCTTGGGAGTGACGAGGAAGGGGAAGGCAGGTGGTGAGATTACTGACTGGGGACGGGTGTGCAGTGGCAGAGATGTGAAACCAGACACAGCCAGACAGGAAGCCAGAGAGGGACAGAGGGACATAGAGGCAGACAGAGGGAGCCAGATTGAACACAAAAGCAGGGCAGGATCCTGACATGTGGGTGATATGGAAAAAAGAAAAACTTAACCACAATCATTGTGAAAATCTTGATATATATGAAATATATAATATATATACTCCAATATTGTTCATCGTTTCAACACTGCGCAGATATAGACGCTAACACTAAACACTTTACTCCTGTCATTGCATGCAAGAGAGCGAGGCAGGTGCTGCTTGTACCTATGATTCCTTGGCCTGGAGATGGCGGGTGGGGTCAGGGGTGGGGGTAAAACATGGTGTAAAAAAGCCCTTTGCGGCTAAAAGCAACCGGCCTCGATTCCACCAGCCCTCGTTCCACGCCACATGCTGCGCGGGAAGCTTGCAGATGCCCAGAGTGCAGAACATCATAACATAATGAGTCAGAAGCAGCATAAACAGACAGAATTCATACACATGAGATAAGATCAGATGAGAAAACTTAAAGATTGAACATATAATATAAGATAAACATGATGTATGTACAAATCAAGAGTACATATGTCATGTACTGCACACGCTAACTAGTAGCACTAAGTAAACTAGTAGTAGTGAGCCCAATGTGGGTAAATGGCATGAATACAAAACTTACAACTCGCAAAAACTGCCTTATGAATTTGTTTCTCCATCTATCTATCTATCTATCTATCTATCTATCTATCTATCTATCTATCTATCTATCTATCTATCTATCTATCTATCTATCTATTTATCTATCTTTATATCTATCTATCTATCTATCTATCTATCTATCTATCTATCTATCTATCTATCTATCTATCTATCTATCTATCTATCTATCTATCTATCTATCTATCTATCTATCTATCTATCTGTCTGTCTGTCTATCTATCCATCTATCTATCTATCTATCTTTATATCTATCTATCTATCTATCTA
>NC_137193.1:9551432-9561432 GCF_960531495.2 Zeus faber | reverse complement strand
GGCGGGCCAGCGGGGCCCCGGCGGCCACCTGCGCCCGGCGCAGACGCCCCCTCCAGCCGCCAGCCCAGAGCGCCCATCCACGTAGCCGAGTGTGCTCAGCGCGGGGCCCCTGGATGTCGGCCCACCCCCACCCCCCACCCCCCGCCGACAGCCGAGGGCGCCAGACATGTGCGAGGAGTTCCCCCCGCGCACCCAGAAGAGCCACAGAGCAGGTGCCACGGCAGCCCAGGAGTCGGCCCCCCAGCGGAGGAGACCACGTAGGGAGCCCACACCGTGCACATCCGGCCGGGCTCCGCTCGCCGGTCCCCGGTCAGAGGACCAGAGAGAAGCCCCCCGCACGACGGGACGCCCCCCACGCAAAGCCCCAGCGGGGCGCCAACCCAGCGACCACGGGGCCAAGACCCGATAAAAGGAAGATTTAATGAAAAGAGGGTGAGAGAGAGAGCGAGCGAGAGAGAGAGAGAGAGAGAGAGAGAGAGAGAGAGAGAGAGAGTATGATGCATGTGTTTCAGGGGTGAAAAAAAATGAAAAACTAAAAGAAGTAGTGACCTGGAAGGACGTCCACATTTCCACATGGCAGAGCTCCGTGTTTTGCATGTGTGCGTGTGTGTGCGTGTGTGTGTGTGTGTGTGTGTGTGTGTGTGTGTGTGTGTGTGTGTGCATGTGTGTGCGTGTGTGTGTGTGTGTGTGTGTGTGTGTGTATGCATTTGTGTGAGCGTCTTGTTGAGATGAACAATTGCTCCGACCTGACATCTCATTCCACTACACACACACGCACACACACACACGCACACACACACACACACACACACACACACACGCACACACACACTTGTTACGTAAACTCCAGATTCCCCCCGGAGATCAGCGTGTCGGCCTCACCTCGGCTAAACGTGCACCGGCCATGCTGACGAACACGTGACCGCAGAGAGAGAGAGTGAGAGAGAGAGAGAGAGAGAGAGAGAAAGAAAGAGAGAGAGAGAGAGAGAGAGAGAGAGAGAGAGAGAGAGAGATGCCACCACTACCAATTTGGGGTTTCGTAAATCGGAAAATGATGTCAGGGTTTTTTATTTAAGGGCGTAATGTCCTGAAAATGATGATTCTTAACGATGTCCTCTGGTAACACACACACACACACACACGCAAATGCACCGACACACACTCTCTCTCACACATACGCAGACACACACACACACACACACACACACACACACAAATACAAGGAAAAAAAAACCCCTCAAAACAAATAAATAAACAAATGACATCATGATGATTGATGATGATTCAGCCGTCCCTCTGTCTCCATTTGGTTTTCGGGGTTTTTTTCAGTGCCTTGCCCGAGGGCTCTTGGTTGTGTTGATTCCGAGATTTTGTTTTCTTCCTATGACACTGCACATGGATACGTTTCAGTTTTGTTGTTTTATTTTTAGGATACTTTGGACTCTAGAATTCCTAGATGTCTCTAGATTTCCTTGTGTGTGTGTGTGTGTGTGTGTGTGTGTGTGTGTGTGTGTGTGTGTGTGTGTGTGTGTGAGAGAGAGAGAAAGCCTTTTTAAACAGCAGTGGAATGCCCCCCATGCTCCCTTTTACAAATGTGTTTTTATGGTATTTTATTACCCATGTCCTAGTGAGGGAAAAATTCAGATTTTTTACAGAAATGTCTTTTATCGATTTTGTAAAAATGAAATAAAACAAAAAAAAAAAAAAAAATGAAAAAAAAAAAAAAATAATAATAATAATAATAAAAAAAAATAATAATAATAATAATAAAGAAAATATAATACGTCAAAAAGTTAAATTACATTTAAATAAAAAAATACACTAAAATAAAAAAATAAATTAAAAAACGTATGCTGCGTGAATATCCACCTCGAAAAAAATAACGAAAACAATTTAACACTCCAATACTCCAGCACAGCACAGGGGGTTTTAAATATGAGGAACAATCTGAAGCAAGGGGGGGAATCATCTTTGACCTTTGGTTCGAGGGGATTGGGATTGCAGCCGTTGATGGATGATGATGGTTATGATGGGACACAAGATTCTCCACTCTTCCTTTGCTCTTTCTCTCTCTCTCTCTCATCAATTAAATGCTGTCAATCGAAAACAAATACCTCCGTATTGATAAAGCATAAAAACCATAAAACATTATATTGTTATACTAGTACTAATAACTAACAACAGTCATATTTAGGGTCTATCCTGTGCCGTCTCTCTCTCTCTCTCTCCTTCTCCCTCTCTCTCTCTCCCTCTCCCCCTCTCTCTTTTTCCAAGGGTCCATCTGTGGCTCTATCATGTCCAATGCGCTCTCAGCGAAGCATCACTATTAGATGAGCACAGACCTGCCTCGGCTGGGACCCTTCTCTTGTCTAGTCACACCGATGCAACATTCATGGGTGCCCTTGTGCGAGTGTATGAGTGTGTGTGTTTGTGCGATGAAGAAAGAGAGGGAGAGAGAGAGAGGGAGCGAGAGCGAGCATCTATATCTGGCCGCCTTCCAGCGCACTCTGTAAGCTGATGGCTGACGAAACCTGCACTCTCTTCACCTGAGCCCCCGAGAGGTGTGTGTGCACATTCATGCGGAAGTGTGTGTTGCTCTGTGTGTGCGTGTATATCTCTTTAAAAATTGAACGTCACACCGCCTGCTCTTTCCCTCTCTGGCATGAGAGCTTGTAGGAGTTATATCGGGCTGCGCTGCGCCCTTCTCACCTGCGGTGCATTAGGGCTCCAACCGGCTCTTGCCGCAGATGGATGTGCCGGGCACAAAATGGAATAGGGGTATAAAAGAAGAAGAAGAAGAAGAAAACAGGGGGAAACCCTTTAAAGTCCTCGTGCTTTTATCTCCCTGTAGCCATATTTCATCAAAGTGCGGCACAGGAAAACTTTATTTATAGGCCACACATTTTCAACACGCCCAGGAACTCAAGGTGCGACACAGAAGATATATATAGTTAAGATGGAAATACACAAGAAATGCATTAATGACTTAAAAGATGAATGTGAAGGAAAAATGATGGAAAGAAAATCAAAGACGGCGGAAGAAATCAAACAAGTCGCTTTAGACTCAGGCGACACAAGCAGAGAAGGTCCAGGTCAGGAGGACCTGCCTGAGATGAGAGGCGACATTCGGTCGATATTTCCGGTCATTGCAAAGTTAACTCCGGATGTGTTGGGGACGTGGGGGAGTAAAAGTACATTTGCCAAACTTTTCAGCCCGTATAGCCAGGGGTGAAGAGCAGTCCCAGTGGAAACAGGGAGGTCTGGAGGGCTTGTACCATGAACGCAGGTCAGAGGTGGGACGCGGGGTCCTTCCATACCGGTAGAATATTATATTCTATGTCTGTGGTGTGATGTCGTCCGTGCTCCTAATAGTTTGTGAAACTCAAGGCCAAGCAATCGATTGTCGAGATGAAGAGTTATCACTCTGTTGGATGTTTTTTTAAATGGAGGAAGTGCACCACTGGCGATGCACATCATTTGTAGACGCCAGGCAACACATCAGTGGTCAACGGACAACCAGCCATGTCAATGGTGCAACCCCATGGTTATTTATGTTTTTTATTTACATCCACAGTCCAAACAAGCCTCTCTGACCCCACATCCTGTATGTTTGCCCCGATTCCTACGTTCCTTCAATCTTTCATTTTCGTGTTTCTATTGACATTTCATGATGTCATCGATCAGACGTTTTGTCCAAAGCGAACAACAGTGTATTCATACACCTATGGAGGCGGCCATGCAAGGGTCATCGCTGGCAGGAAGCGGGTTAAGATGCCTTGTTCAAGGGCGGCCATGCAAGGCTCAGGAGCCGAACAGGGGGACAGGGATGGCGTGGCCTGGCGTGGGCCGGGTGTGGCGTGGCCTGGCCTGGCATGGCGTGCTGTGGCGTGACATAGGACGGAAGAGGGATGAAATATCAGATAGAAATGAGCTAAGTAACACCTCAACCCAAATCAGGACAGTTTCATGGCTGTCCCCTTCCTTCCCTCTGTCTGCCATCCGAGAGGACATGCAAAGTTGTGTACGTAGTCTCTAAACACACACACACACACACACGCACACACACACGCGGACACACGCACACACACACACACACACACACACACACACACACACACACACACACACACACACACACACACACACACACACACACACACACACACACACACACACTGATTCATATGACTGCAGTGCGCAAGGAATGTGTCACAACTATTAGAATTAGTAGATACCCTGTCCTCCCTTTCTCGGGGAACCACAGAAGCAATCCAATGAACCTTTCTGCCCCGAGACAACCTCAGCGCTGCACACACACACACCCACACGCACCCAGATACACACACACACACACACACACACACACACACACACACACACACACACACACACACACACACACACACACGCCACGCTACCAGCTTGTGTTTGTGATATCAAAATAGGGGGAAGCAACGTGGCGTTAGAGCCTTTCCTTTATGTTTATCTTTATGCATGGCGCACGGGGGAGACCATGGGCTGGCGTCACCTAGGGAACAGAGGGAGAGTTGAAAATGGAGGGATGGGGATGGAGAGAGAGATGTTCATGTACCTCATACCCTGAATTGATCACTCAAGTCAATCAGCGTTATATTTTTTTGTTGTTGATGGTAATTACTATCGAACTCCGCATACTGGGATAGATAGATAGATAGACAGACAGACAGACAGACAGACAGACAGACAGACAGACAGACAGACTCTTTAAACAAAGATGCTGTTGATCACAGGTTGGAGGGAGGACGTTCATCGAGGGTTCATGCTGCAGACAAGCGAGCCATTCATCGCTATTTTGGCTGTGTTTTTTATCTCTCTGGCTTACCTCAAACAGAACTGGTGGATCACGCATATTTTGATCATGATGATCTTTGTTAGGTATTCTAGTTTATTCAATTTTGATGCAAATTGCAGGGGGGAAATATGTGAGAATAATTTTTCACACCATTTGAAAATGAAGAATCAGAGCTTTCAGACAAGGTGTCACTTGTGTGAGTCAAGCAAATATGTTTTAAGCTACGGCTTGTTAATGATGAGGGTGTGGAAAACGGTGTTTCTGAGATAATCACCTTCAAAGTTCAACACTTGGATCCATTCAGCCAGCTCCTCCTGGAGAACCAACAATGCTACATGGCTACTTGCCACACCCTGCTGAATGGGTCAATCTCTGCATAGCCCTTATGTTTATAGAGAATGAAGCACCGTCATCAACACACAGCATCTTTGTTTTAAAAAAAGCTTTTATCTAACAGTAAGAATATACATGTTTAATACAAGTGGAATTATTTAGGAGTTTAAAAGTGAGGACAACATAACAAAATGTACATTCTGTCAATATTTTTGTCTTTTTATCAACCTCGGTGTGTCATTTATTATATAAATGTGTGTACCTCAAATATCTTCAACGTTCTTCAAAATACACACATCAATATGTTTGCTTATAGGTGTAGGATTACTGCCTATAACATTATGGCATGGTTGTGGTAAAATGATAATTACCTGTGAATGAGAGAAATGAAGCTCTGCAGATTTGTACACCATCCACTGAGTACTGGGTACACTGCCTCTTTTTTTTGGTTGGAGTTTTCTTGTTGTCTGAAATCATTTCGCCCTGCTCCTATTGAAGAATAGCTGTCCCATGAAACATGTCCGTTTCCTGCTTCATTAAGACTGCTATCATGTAGCGTGATCTATACACTAGATAAAATCAGAATCAGTTTCTTTGTACATGATTCAAGTCAAGCCTGCCATTTTCTTTTTGCCCCTGGCCACATTTGCAGGTAAACTTGAGAATCTTGTCCATTGCTACTTGTTCATCACCACCTACACAATAATGTAACCATGTGTATGTAAAACTAGTAAGATTTAATGGTTGAACTCTATCAAAACGGTTTCACATTGTGACTTCACATCACATTGAATATAGAGGAATGATCTTCACCTGGACGGTCGCTTTAAAGGAAATGATCGATCGGCGTTTGCGCTATACAGAGTCGCAGTAAGTTAAATGCATTTCCCCATGTAATCTAATGGAAATATTCAACTCGACGGTTTAACATTTAGCTACAATTTATAAATCAAACTTGGTTTTGAAAATATGTTTTTGAAAAAACACAAAGGAACTTGTTTGGCGGCTCATGGACATTTTAGAAATATGCAACAATATGGGTTTCACTGCGGTGGGTGGCATATATAAATATATATATATATATATATATATATATATATATATATATATATATATATATATTTATATTTTATTTATTTATTTATTTATTTTTTTTTATATTGCCACGGGACCTGCTACAGCATCTCATTCTTCCCTTCCACAGCATCAGTGGAAGGGAAGAAGGAGAGAAGACATGAAAGCGTGAAAAAAACCCAGATTATCAATAAAGGTGTTCTACCCTAGGAGTTTCACCTCCATTGGCAAGAAGTGAGAATACCTTGTATTGGTTCAATTTTGTTTGTCTTTTTATGAAATAACTTCATATACCGATCAGCCACAATATTTAAACCACCACAAATAACCACTAATATTGTGTAGCTTCCCCTCTGACCTGTTGAGTCATGGACTCCACAAGACCTCTGAAGGTGTCCTGTGGTATCTGGCACCAAGACATTAGCAACGGATCCTTTAAGTCCTGTAAGTTGCGAGGTGGGGCTCCCATGGATTGGCCTTGTTGTTCCAGAACATACCACAGATACCTAATCTGATCGGACCCTAACCCTGGTCATCCACATGATGTAGAAGACATGGGTCAGCATGGGCACTCTGGCCGGTTAGACGCAGCACTGTGTGTTCTGACACCTTTCTATCACAGTAGCATTAAGTTATTCAGCAATCTGTGCTCCAGTACCTCTTCTCTGGGATCGGACCAGACGGGCTAGACTTCCTAAGTTCATCAACGATCGCCCCTGGGCACTGATGACGCTGTCACCGGTTCACCGATTGTCCTTCCTTCGACCACTTTTGGTAGGTACTAACCACTGCATACTGGAAACACCCAACAAGACCTGGCGTTTTGGAGATCTTCTGATCCAGTCGTCTAGCCATCGCTATTTGGCCCTTGTCAAAGTCTCTCAGATCCTTTGACTTGTCCATTTTTCCTGCTTCCAACACATCAACTTCAAGAACTGACAGGTTCCCTTGCTGCATAATATATCCCACCCCTTGACAGATGGAATTGGAACGATATGGGCAATTCACCCGTCAGTGGTTTTATTGTTGTGGCTGATCGGTGTATGTTTGTACATACTGCATAGATTTTAAGGGGTTTCAACTGCCCAGAGAGCAAGAGCCATATGGTAGCTGTGCTTGAACCCTGTAACATGACCATGGTGAAACCCTTCCAATTGATGGCTCAGACCAACTGGAAAGCAATTGGAAACCACTGACTTGCATGGAAAATTGTTCTGCAACCTGCCAAAAGAGGGCAGGAAGAGTGATACGTTCTTCATTGAGGACTTCGCTATCCAACACCACTCCATGTTTGAACACTTGGTGACCACCAGCCCAAATTCCTTGGGGCCAGGGTGGACTATATCCAGACATGAGTAGCCTGAGCATCTTTCTGTGCAAGGAGTGCTATATTTGGCGCTATCTTGCCCTCTCCCCTTTATTTTGCAAATCAGGTTTTTCCTCCTTTCTCACCAATCATACTGAGTATGTCCCAAGGCAAAAGAGCGCTCAAATGTAGCATACGTTTTTTTGCGTTTCAGGTTGGTCTAAAGATCTCTCTCTCTCTCTCTCTCTCTCTCTCTCTCTCTCTCATCCTCTCTTGCTGTGCAACCTTTCTTCCTCTCTGGTGTCCTCTCCATTTTTCTCTCCGTGTTACTTTCTGTCAGCCATATCCTAGCGTTCTCCTTTTCCCTCTATCTCTCCTTATCTCTCTCTCGAAAGGGATTATGTGCATCAACAGGATTGCTTTTACATCAGATCAGCGGGCCAAGCTAACCATGCGCACGTACACTGTATATGGGTGTTTAGGTCGGAGTGAGTATTGGAGTACTTGAATGTGTTAAAATAGGTTTTTAAGCTGCCTGTTGGTACATAATCTCTACCATTCAATAAACAGGATAAGCTGGTTTTGAAGGCGGCCGGCTAGTGGAACTTCATCACTAACTTAGCTCTCCCCATGTCCACCACACCTGGAAATCAGCCAAACTGCTTCATCGCAGTACTCCGCAGCTGTCCACCTTCTGCCACCTCTGCTACTATTCGTATTTTTAGTAGCTTAACATACACAAACATTTACTGTACATGCCTTTTTTGTCATATAGAAAGAATCTGAATTCATCCTGACCTACCAAAAAGAACATCAGTGGTAGCAGTGTTAGGATTTGTACATAGCATTGGAAAGTGGGCCGGGGTTGACTCAGACGCAACACACTGTCTCTAAGAAAGGATAGTCGGATAGTCAAATTGTGATTGAATTAGTAACGCAGTTTTATCCTGAAGAAACTACAAAGGGAAAGTTTGAAGGTTGATCATTGATTGTAGATATGGAGTGACATGTTTATACACTGCCGTATTTCTGGGTCTGATATGAGCAGCGATGTCCAATCAAACCGTTGAAGAGAGGGCGAGTAAAAAGTGATGGAGAGTAAGAGATGGAAGGCCACCCACTGTCCCTTGTAGATTGGTGTCTAACAATTCCTACTCCCCTATCAGAGCCGAACGACAAACAACTCTGAAGGGCCAAAGATGATTTGTCGAACTCTTCAATGGCGACCTTTGAAAGTGGCGCATCGTTGTGACCCTTGGGGCCAGCTAAGGCTCCTTTCTCCATGATCGATAACTATTAAGATGATTTTAGGGAGAATATACAGGGAGCTCGATGACACCCAATCCTCATGCTTTTATAGAGGATGCAGTGTGCCCTGTGCTCCCAGCTTGGTGGAGCGCATGTGCAGATTTGGGGCCTCCACATAGAATGTGGTGTGCGCTGGGCTCAGTGTAGCACACACATGCACACTTTTGGTTGCTAGGCTGCTGGTATTACTTTTACAGGAATATTGTTTACGGTATTATCATTTTAACTTCAGTTGGCCAATATGAAATATTACATTCATTATATTTATATCTTGTATTACAATTTTACAAATGTCCTCAAACAATCATATCTTATTTTAATGACAGGGAATATATTGTAGATAATATTTATTGGCCATAAACATGTATCTAATCCCCACCGCATTAAAACACACACCTGGTCTGCCCACTTGGTAGGAAACCTGGGATTTCCTTCCAACGTCCTGATAAGCCCGTAAGGATGGGTTATAGAGCTTGGGGGTTCTGAAAAAAATCAGTTTCTCCTCCATATTGCACAGATACTGGCTGTTTGCTTCACCTCTTGTTTCTAAACCTCTTGAATCTTGAATCTTGAATCTATTGGCCCAGCAGGGATTATGGCGTGTCTGCACACCGCTGCACCAAAGTTTTGCGCCCTATGTGAACGGTCCTTCAGACTTTTTCCAAATCCCGTGCGCAAACAAAGCCAAAACATCGTTTTTGGACACTTAAGTTTGCAAGTGAAAGTCCTGGATCACTTTGGAGCCAGTCGGCGGCGTGTTTGTGTTTCACAACATCAATAACTGCTCCACAATCTTCCACTCTCCGTTTCGCTCCATTTCAAAGCCCTGTTCAGTGGCTTTTCCAGTCGGTGATTATACGCCGTAGCGGCGGCAGAAGGGGAAGGCATTTGCCTCCGAAGACCGACCGCCTCCTTGGCCTCCTTCCAGTTCCTGTACAGGTTTTCTATCTGCTGCGCCGCAGAAGCTCCGCGCTCAGAACCCCAAAAAGCTCCTGGCGGCAGCGAGATTAGAGTCATGGTACAGTAAGTGGAACAGGTGTTCTGGTGAATCAACAGCTGGTTCGTCAAGCAGTGGGATTGGGAGCAGAAATACTGTACCCAACTGGCTCACACGTACCCATGCAGATACCCCCTCCTCCCCGTTTTCG
>NC_137193.1:9433932-9546432 GCF_960531495.2 Zeus faber | reverse complement strand
ACCATGCGGAAAGCCAGGCCACCCCTACGAGCAGGGGCAGGGGCGTCAGTTTGGTGTTGGGGGTATGTGGTGTGGGGATAGTGTGGGGATGGGTCTAGCTAATTGTGGCCCAGGAGTGGCTGCAAGTCAGGTCAAGTCAAGTCAAGCCAAGCCAAGCCAAGCCAAGTCAAGTCAAGTCAAGTCAAGCCAAGCCAAGCCAAGCCAAGTCAAGTCAAGTCAAGTCATGTAAAGTCAAGTCAAGTCAAGTCAAGCCAAGCCAAGTCAAGTCAAGTCATGTCAAGTCATGTAAAGTCAAGTCATGTCAAGTCAAGTCATGTCAAGTCAAGTCAAGTCAAGTCAAGTCAAGTCAAGTCAAGTCCAGTCAAGTCAAGTCAAGTCATGTCATGTCATGTCATGTCATGTCAAGTCAAGCCAAGTCAAGTTAAGTGAAGTTATGTCAAGTCAAGCCAAGCCAAGCCAAGCCCAGTCAAGCCCAATCAAGTCATGTAAAGTCAAGTCAAGTCAAGTCAAGTCAAGTCAAGTCAAGTCATGTCATGTCATGTCAAGTCAAGTCCAGTCAAGTCAAGTCAAGTCAAGTCAAGTCAAGTCAAATCATGTCATGTCATGTCATGTCATGTCAAGTCAAGTCAAGTCAAGTCAAGTCAAATCATGTCATGTCATGTCATGTCAAGTCAAGTCAAGTCAAGTCAAGTCCAGTCAAGTCAAATCATGTCATGTCATGTCATGTCATGTCAAGTCATGTCATTTCAAGTTAAGTGAAGTGAAGTGAAGTGAAGTCAAGTCAAGCCAAGCCCCACCAAGTCAAGTCAAGTCAAGCCAAGCCCCACTTTATTTATAAAGCACATTTCATACCAAGACAACACAATGCGCTTCATAGAGAAATACAGTACAATTGAATCAAAAATTTATAATGTCTGTGCCACAGCATACGGAACACACACACCTCACAACATAACACAAGCATTATGCATAGTTTTAGACAGTGTACGTGGCTAATTGTGGCCCAGGAGTGGCTGCAAGTCAGGTCAAGTCAAGTCAAGCCAAGCCAAGCCAAGCCAAGTCAAGTCATGTAAAGTCAAGCCAAGTCAAGTTAAGTCATGTAAAGTCAAGCCAAGTCAAGTTAAGTCAAGTCAAGTCAAGTCAAGCCAAGTCAAGCCAAGCCAAGCCAAGCCAAGTCAAGTCAAGTCAAGTCAAGTCAAGTCAAGTCAAGTCAAGTCATGTCAAGTCAAGTCAAGTCAAGTCAAGTCAAGCCAAGCCAAGCCAAGTCAAGTCAAGTCAAGTCAAGCCAAGTCAAGTCAAGTCAAGTCAAGTCAAGTCAAGTCAAGTCAAGTCAAGTCAAGTCAAGTCAAGTCAAGTCAAGTCAAGTCAAGTCAAGTCAAGTCAAGCCAAGCCAAGTCAAGTCAAGTCAAGTCAAATCATGTCAAGTCAAGTCAAGTCAAGTCAAGTCAAGTCAAGTCATGTCATGTCATGTCAAGTCAAGTCAAGTCAAGTCAAGTCAAGTCAAGTCAAGTCAAGTCAAGTCAAGTCAAGTCAAGTCAAGTCAAGTCAAGTCAAGTCAAGTCAAGTCAAGTCAAGTCAAGTCAAGTCAAGTCAAGTCAAGTCAAGTCAAGTCAAGTCAAGTCAAGTCAAGTCAAGTCAAGTCAAGTCAAGCCAAGCCCCACCAAGTCAAGTCAAGCCAAGCCCCACCAAGTCAAGTCAAGTCAAGTCAAGCCAAGCCCCACCAAGTCAAGTCAAGCCAAGCCCCACCTTATTTATAAAGCACATTTCATACCAAGACAACACAATGCGCTTCATAGAGAAATACAGTACAATTGAAGAAAAAATTAAAAATGTCTGTGCCACAGCATACGGAACACACACACCTCACAACATAACACAAGCATTATGCATAGTTTTAGACAGTGTACGTAGTATTGCTGATATTGTAAGTATTATGGCTAGTTTTATAAGTAGTTAGGCTAGTTTTATTACTAGTATGGCTGGTTTCATAAGTAGTATGACTTATGCTGTGGCACGCTGGGTGACTGCAAAATTCTTCAAACTATTCGCCTGACAAAAGCAAACCATTTCCTTTATTATGACTCTCCTATTTAATGTTATTATTGTGAAATTTGACTTATCCACATTAATCGTGAGCATCAGTAAAAACCAACAGTCATTATTAACAGACTTGGCCATTATTCAGAAATTGCAGATCCCCGATTGGCCCTCCAAGCAAATCAGAATGGAGCGTTCCACAGAGATGTTATGAAAATGATTTGAAAGTACAAATGCATAGAGCGTAAGCTGGCTGAAGCTCCTGCTTCTGGAAGTATTCTCCTCTGTTCAGGGGGGGCTTGGGTGATGAAAGTAAAATGGTAAATGGTATTCACAAAGAAAAACATCAACAAAAACAAACCCCGGCAACAAGATGCTAGCAGGTGCAATGCATGGTGGGAAAGCTGCGGGAGGTAGGGCTTTAATTGACTAATTTGTCTTGGTGTTTTTGTGTGTGTGCTCGTGGGTTTGTGTGTTTCAGTTTTCCGTCCGCATGCTGTGGAGCTTGTTAGTGATATGTAGTTGTGTCTGCGCACATGTTGGTGTGCATGCACACGTCCGTGCATGTGTGTGTGTGTGTGTGTGTGTGTGTGTGTGTGTGTGTGTGTCCATGCGTAAGTGTGTGCGTGCGCGGAGGCAACGGTGAATAATGAAGTGGATTATGAGTCGACCCGCGGCGCAGCAAGGGGAAGCAGATCGATAGATAGACATCCCCGAGAGCGTCAAATTACATCAGCCGAGCGAGAGCGAGCGAGCAGGAGAGAGCGAGAGAGAGCGAGAGAGAGGTGGAGACAGGTTAGACAGTGACATTTTTATCACATAGAGCTATAGAGGGATGTGTGGGCGGGCTTGGAAGGGCAATGCGAAAGCCCGACGGATAGACAGAGAGAAATAGCGGAACGAGTGATAGACGTATAGAGATGGAGTCAAATAAGTGAAACTCTGCCTCCGCTCTGGTGTGAGAGTTTGGGAGTTATTTATGGCCTTAGGTGCGCGAAGATGCCTTTTTATCCTCTCTAATTTCCCAAACCGGCTTAGGGTTTGTAGGTGCATTGGTCCTTGATCGACCGATTGTGCAGCAAAGTTGATTACGCGGGAGAGATCAAGACACGTCCTGACACATTACTGGAGGCGATAAACTGCTTCCGATCCGATCAGGCGCGATTGCTTGTGTTAACAAGTTCACAGGGTTGCTGCTGGAAAATTTGATATTTTCAAATCCCCTCGACCTCTCTCTGTAGTGGGACGGTATTGTTCGGCGGACGTGGGGGGTAGATTTTCGGCGCGGCGCCATTGATCATCGGCCGACCCCACTGCTTCTGTTGACACCGCACATAGTCCTTGATTCCTGATTCTACGCATAGTGCATCGTGTATGATTGCGTGACCTGTGATCTGTCATATTATGTTATTAATGTTGCCCACTCGGCATCCACTGAAGCCTGGTCATCCTGGAAGTCGGGGTTCCTCCTTCTGTGGCCCTTTCTCAAGGGTTCTTCTTTTTGGCAGTTTTTCTTTGCCCTGATGGGGTCCAGGCTAGGGCATGCCGTTGATTTCTATGGGAAATGTGACGCCTGTGAAGCTCTCTGAGGCTGCACTGTGATTAAATAAACTTGACCTGACTTGGCTTGACTACGCCTCCCCACCTTGGCCACACCATATTCAAACTGATATACGCATCACCATCGCCAAAGAACTGGGAATGAAGGAAGAGAGAGAGAGAGGGAGAGTGGGAGAGAGCAGTGGGAAGTGCCGGGGTGTTTCTAACCTTTATTAAGACAAGAGGGGGGTGGAGAAAAGAGCAAGATGTTCCATCTGGACGAGTAACCTTTTCTCCAGTCCAATCAAGACGGCAGGAAGGAGGCTAACAGCAAGGTGTGTGTGTGTGTGTGTGTGTGTGTGTGTGTGTGTGTGTGTGTGTGTGTGTGTGTGTGTGTGTGTGTGTGTGTGTGTGTGTGTTGTGTGCACATCAGTTGCTGGTACAGGGTGTGTGGAGAAGAGATGGAGAGGGAGTTAGAGAGAGAGAGAGAGAGAGAGAGAGAGGAAGAAGGGCTGACATTTCCAAAGGAGGCTGTTTGCGACTGGAGGCCATGGGCGGCCCCACTTGGCGACATCACTTCCTGGGTGACCGGGGCCTCATTAGCGAAGGAAGTGGCTGACAGGAGATGGGGAGATGGAGAGAGAGAGAGAGAGAGAGAGAGAGAGAGATTTTAAAACGTATCCATTATTATCACAATAGAAGACACACTTAACAACTCAAACAGCAAAGATAGATAAATAAACAAATAAATTCCAACCAAAAACATTGAAGCATTTGGTTTAAAACAAGAGCATCCTCCACCACAGAACAAAGGACACCGTCATCACGCCATTGGGTTTTAAAAGCATTTAAGTTGCTCATAGTTTCATAAAACTTAAAATCAACCCAATTTAAATCAGCCCCTTTAACAACCCCATAAAAACATACACTGGATCAGGAGCAGAATCATTCTGTACTTCGTCTTTTCTTGTTTGGTAGATTGCCAGTTTAGCTTCTCCTGTTCTAATATTTAACAACTGCCACTTTGGCTTGTCAAGGTTGTTGTACCGCCCATAGATAGTTGTGCCCCATTGATAAAAGCAGTTTCCGACCATTTTTCTTCAAAATGTAGACACAACTTTTTAAATATTTCGAACAGGGCCTTGAGTCTTCAATGTATCCGTGACAAACACTTCCCAACAAGCCACAGATAGGACGGCCATTAGAAGGGTTGGATTGATCACTGCCACAAAATATTTGACCGCTACAGCTCCATGCGGGATCCTCCGCTGCAGATCTCCCAACCGTTTGCCTCGAGGAGCTTTGTTCAGAACCCTCCGCACAGGTTTGACTCTGGGTTTTGTGTCCTGCTTACCTGTCCACACCTTGTCTGGTTTTTGCGTTCAATTTTTTGTTGTTAAAAGCCCTGACACAAAGGTGGTAAAACAGCTTGCCCTACACCATTTACAAGCCTGTATTTCATAGACTCTTAAAGTAAAGCAGTGTTCCACTCAGTCCATCTACAAAGACATTAAAACTCAGTTCTGAAGGAGGATCCTCCTTGTTAGGAACCCCCGTACAGCTGCAGTATTCCTGCAGCATCATCGGCTCATCCGCGCCCAGTTTTTCCACCCATTTATTTAAAATGTTCCTATTCCTATATCTATGGACTCATCATGGCCAGCACAGCAGACTAATCTGCCCATTTCCAGTGCAGATTAGTCTCTCATAAGGCCCTGCTGTGTTGCTGTGCTGGCCATGTAGCCGGGCTCCATTCACCAGTGGTTCTTCAAGCAACCAGTGCAGTGATGGTGTAGACCCCACCCCACCCCACTCTTATCCATTTCAAGAGAGTCCCTGCTTTAAAAAGTCCCTGCTAAGAAGGTGGTAATCCCCATGGTTTAAAACAATTAAAATCCATTAATAACAACGAAGCATCCAGCCACAAATCAATTGTTCTCTTTAAAACGGTGCTTGCTGCTTCTCTCCACACCATATAATTTGCTCCTGTAAGGTATCGTTGGATTAACTTTATCCTTAAAGAGGCAACTCTGCTCGCTCTATGAGCAAGGCCTTCTACCTCCTTTTCTTTAGGCATGAAAAGGACACTCTGTGGGCACCCAATGTAACTTGTCCCAAATGCAGTTGAACATGATGGCCTGCAATTTCTGCAACAGTCCAGCAAGGGGTTCAACACAGGCCAGCCTGTGCCATCATGCTGAGGCAACCAAATTATTTTTAATCAAATCTCCGCCTTTATTTGAAATCTGCGGTAGCAGCCATCTCCATTTTGCTTGTTGCCCTTCCATCTTCTCCTTCACCCCTTCCCAATGTTTTTCTCCAGCAGCTGAAATGATCCCAAAGCTTTTAACAATTTCATCCAAATGATTTATCTCTAGTTGGTTTTGTACAAAACCAATCATGTCATCTGCGTACGCTGATAAAATGTGTTTTGTTTTGCAAGTTGGCAAAGTCAAACCTTCAATACAAGAGCGTATTTTGCTTAAATCGGGCTCTAATGACAAGACATACAACATTCCAGAGAGCGAACAGCCCTGTCTTATGCCTCTTCGTATTTTGAAAGGTCAACTCAGGCCCCATTACTTTTCATCCAACGTTCAATGTCTTGGTACAATAGCTGTATCTTCGCAATAAGACCTGAGTTGAGACCAAAACTCGTTGAGACCAAAAAACTTCCAGAGGTAACGGTGCTCAACCCTATCAAATGTTTTTTTTTTCCTGATCGAGAAGAAGCACACCTGTATCTCTGCCCAAAGAACTAGAGATGTCCAAAAGGCCTTTAATAAATGACACATTGTCAGTGACTGAGCGACCAGGCACGCAGTGTCTCTGCTCCTTCTGAATAACTTGGTCCATCACCTCCCTCAGGCGGCTGACGAGAGCTTTCGGCAGGAGCTTGTAGACGGTACGAAGGGGAGGGACTGGACGCCAGCTCTTAATATTTTGTAGGTTATAGATTTGTAGAGTGTTTAACCAGCTCTCCTGCAGCGCATTGGTAAAAGCATACCTTTAAAACTTTTATTGAATACTGTTAAAAGATCCTCACCTTCAAGACTCTAAAATGTTCGATAAAATTCAAGTCCATCGATCCTGGGGCCCCTCACCCCTCCATGCTCTGCAGGCCTGCTGTGAGCTCCTGCAGCTCCTGTGGTCTCTCCAGCTCTGTGTCGGCCTCCTGTGAAACTTGAGGCAGTTCACTACAGAAGGAGTCGAACATTTCAGCATTTTCATGATAGTCAGTACTATACAGATAGGAGTAAAGTTCTACCGCTCCTTCTCTCTTTAAGTTCCTGTCCATCAGCAGATTTTAGACGTGCATGAACCTGCTTTGGCCGGTTTTTTTTTCCAAGCCAAAGAAATACTTAGTTGGTGGATCCATTAGGGCTGCACTCTGAAACCCGGACCCGACCGACGCTACCTGTGCTATCGTGCCCAGTAGGTCTGCGAGGGCAGCTCTTTTGAATTTGAGGGTTTTGATACACCCTCGATTTCCTGCGGACCCTGTCAGATTCTGTAGTTCCACTATTTATGTCTCTAAATCCCACAAAGATTTGGTAATGTCCCTAAAAACCTTCCAGAAAAAAAGAAAAGCCTCTATAAAATGTACATCATCAAGCAGTAAATGCCAGTATGCACTTTGCATTTGATATTTGCGATAAAAAAACATTACAACTAATGAGGGAGTGATGAGTAAAACCAACAGGGACCGTTTCACAGGTTTTAAAAATGTTTAAATGGTGTTTAAAGCCATAAAACCTCTCCAATCTGGCCCGAGCAATATATACATAAATAAATGATCTCTGCCGTGCGCCCACGTGTACTGTCTTTTGGTACCGCGCATTACTCTCCAAAGATCAACTGAACTGTGTATCCATCAGCTGATTCATCACAGGTTTAGAGCCAGCGTGAGGTTCTACGTGGCTGCTGTCCAAAGCATCATGAGATGATCGTGTATGCCCAGGTACAATCTCCTCCACCAAGTAAGCTCCGTTTGATCTCACTGTCACCCAGATGACCATCAAAAACGGTGGGAACCTTTTGGAGAAGAGGACGCCGACCCCACACTGCTGCTGGTCATGTGACTCAGGACGACCTCTCCTTCCATCCCCCGTTTCCAGTCAGTCTCATTACAGAGCGTCGCCGCTCGTTCCCTGAACAAAACTCATGTCGGCTTCTTTTAATTCGATTCATTCATATAAAACTGCTCTTTTTCTTTATCTCTTGCTCCATTAATATTTAAAGCACAAATACTAAAACTACTCATGGGAAGAGATTAAATATTAAAACAGCACAGAAAAAAAAAAAAAGTTAAAAGCCTTTGGCCTTCAAAAACGTCTCAATCCCATCATAGCTGTGAAAGTAGTTTCTAAGTTTTTTCGTGAACGATTCTTGCAACGCTTATTTCCTGATTGTTAAAAACCTCCTTCTCCTTCGCTGCTCACATGGAGCCCGCCCGGGGTGGAGAAGGATTCTCTGTTTGAGAAATTATCTTCCACCATCACACCTTTCACAGGCTGGGTGTCTGACTGTCGCTTTCCGCGGCAGATTCATCCCCCGAGCTTGAGTCTGGCCCCGCCATGTTCTGCCGGGATGAGACCTTCCCCTCCCTCTCGGTGACTCTTATCCTTTTCTCCTCCTTACTGCTCCCGCTTCTCCTCTCAAGACGAGGAACAGTGAGCGCTGCCGCCTCATCCTCTCCCTGACCTTGCTTTTTCCCAGCGGTGCTGATCTCCACGTGCTTTCGCGCGGTCTCACGATGTCTCCACCAGGCTCGTCTCCCACCTCATCCGTGACATCACCGTCACTTTCAGGGCCGGAAGCGTCTCCTCTCTGGGCTCGGACCGAGCTGCCGGGGCGGACCCCGCAGGTGTCCCCTGGTTCCAGGCGCGTCCCCACGCGGCGGCCTTTCCTCCCGAAGCACCCCCCCTCCCGCCTCCTCAGGACAGGCTCTGGCTCGGCGTCCTTCCTCGCCACCGCCAAGGCGCTCGGAGCGTCTCAGAAGTGGCAAACGTCACATGATCAAAATCAACCATCCTCCGTTCAAACGCCAGTTCGAGATCTTCACTTCCATTGTTCCATTGTTTAACATCATCTGTGGGCAAGTTCGGCCGATTTACATTTGACCCGAGAAACAATCCCCCCCGTGCGGCGACGGTTCTTGCGCTCGCTATTCATCACCAATAAACGGAGGAGCGCTTGATATTATAACTCGTTTTTGAGGGAGAGGGGAGACACCGAAACGAGCCCCCCCCCCCGTTGACAACAATTCCTCCTTCGATAACGCTGTGAACTTTGTCGATCGCATCTGAAGAGACGACGGCCGCGCCCTTTGGTGTGGGCGGCGGGCTCAACGGCGGGACGCAGACGCTCGCGGAACACGGAGAACGCGCTGCGATTTTAGCCCCGCGTTTCCCCGTCAGCTCGGTGCAACTCCATGGCCGCGGGACCATGGCCGTGGGAGACGAGACACCGGCTGACTCCACCACCACCACCGCCCTTCACCCGATTTACAAACCGCTGAGTAGAATTACACCATGCGCCATATCAACAAAAAAAATATGAAACATGCAGTTCGATAGAAAACAAGTCAAAAGGGAGTAACACTCTGTGGGAGTCTCCACCCGCATGCACAGGTTAAAGAGGGAGACGGAGCTGGCAACGCCGGGAACATAAAATAAAAAGGGAATGAACAGAGTTTGTTTCTCGCCTTTCGCAGGCGTTTCCGCGTCACGCCCCTCACCCTCTCCACCCGAAAGACACACAAAAACACACATGAAAGCTCTCCCGGCCGGGAGGGCTGAGGAGGCCGGTTTGGGCAGACCCAGCAAAGCTGTGCCGTCACGGGGCCGAGCCACCACGCCCCCCCCCCCCCCCCGTCTGCCATACACCCTTACTGCCGCCAACGCTCAGGCCCCCATCCACTCAGAGCGAGAGGGAGAGAGAGGGAGAGAGAGGGAGAGAGAGGTGACAGCAGAGATCCTGAGGGGAACCACCCAAAACACAGTGGACGATAATAGCGTGACTCTTTCTCTCCGTCTTGTGCTCTCCATCTTCCCTCTCTCTCTCTTTCTATCACTCCATTTTCTCTCCCTCTCTCTCTTGCCCTCTCTCAATTCAATTCCATGGACATTATAAGCACGGCTATCTGTCTGTCTATCTGTCCGTCTGTCTCTCACACTGAAAGTCTGTCCTCCATTGCTGCACCATACAGTATGTATTTCATTGGCCACCCAGTGGTCAAAACGTGTAATAGCAAGCTCAGTGTCTTCCCGTGCGCAACGCTCTCCAACGTTTTTGCTCACGTTGTCATCTCACGTCAGCATCCCTTTGCGTCTCCCTGTCTCTCTCTTTCTCCCTCCCTGTACACAAATAAAGCTTTAACTCTGCAGCTTTGTTCTTCAGGGAACAAATTGGCTCTGACAGGTGAAGATTAGATTCAGTTGGATAACATTGGCATGGACTGGAATAGATGACATCAGATGCTGATTGACATCACGGAGCGACCACAGGTTGATTAATCGGCGTTTCGGGACAAAACACTCTTCTGCCTCGAGCTGAAGGAGGCTCCAGAGAACAATGACACGACATCCCCATTGTTTTCTATCATATTTATATCACATTTCGAGATGTGTGCGCATTCTCGAGGCTGGTGCTGCAATCAAGGTGACACCGTGAACTCGGTTGTTGTTGTTTGAGAATAGGGATATTTTGGCTCAGTGAGACAGGTGTGGCTCAGTGAGACAGGTGTGGCACAGACAACGCTCGCTAATCACAGGCAAACGGACATGACAAAAACAGTGATTTTTTTCCCCATTTCTTCTTCTTCTTCTCTCTCTCTCTCTCTCGCTCCTCGCACGGGCACCAAATAATGTCACCCATACATCCACGCAGGACGGGACAGTTTGTCGGGGGTCAGCGACACAAATTAACACGTATTTGTGTTTTCCCTTGTCAGACAAACAGGAAATATATCAGCGCTGGGACCTTTTTCCATTTTTCACCTTCTTACATCGGTGACCGCCTGGTTTGATCTGCAACGGGGGTGAACGACGTGTAGGAAAGGGGGTTATGATAGGTAACTATAAAACATGCATGGGGGGGGGGTAGATATTGGCCCGGCGAGCTATTAGGCCGATTGTGTGTGTGTGTGTGGGGGGGGGGGGGGGGGGGTTTGCGGCCGTCGTAATTTATTTTCTGTGTTGGGACGATATCTTCACCAGGGGAAAGCGCACAAGACTTATGGCTTCATCACATCCGACGCCAACCATGACATAGTGTCTGGATGCATGTAAAGTACATCTGCTGTGTGTGTGTGGCGGGGGTGCACGCCTTAAGCCATAGGTATGGATAGGGATTGACAATATAGAAGAATTTATTGACATGATATCGAAAATATGCAATGACATAAGCAGATATATTGTAAAATATACGCTTACGGCTGCTGGGGGAATCCAGCCCGGCTCCCGTACGTCTTCTGGCAAAACTCCGAAGCTGAGATTTTAGGTGATGCGTGCATTTATAACAAATACATACACATGAGAAACATAAAAACACATATAGATTTTAGCTCTTTTAAATGCATTCCGTACATTTTTTTTTGACACATAACCCTTCATCCATTATTGATGCTTTTGGGTTCACACATGTTCGTAGGAGGTAGTTGTTGACGCTAACTCGACCGGTTCGGCCTCGAGGCTCCGCAGTTCCTACCTGGCAGCCACCGCCTCTGTTGAAGCTGCACTTCACATCTAATAATCACCAAGAGTAAAAACTCCCTCAAAATGTCCAACCATATATATATATATATATATATATATATATATATATATATATATATTGCATATATATATATATATATGCAATGTGTGTTTTTGTCATGTACTGTATGTCATTGCTGCTGCAACACTGGAATTTCCCTTTGGGGTTTAATAAAGTATCTTTATCATTTATCGTTATCTTTATCTTTATCTTTATCTTCATATATTTACTGTATATATATTGAGAAATTCTAGGCTGTATCTCCCCTTCATCGTTGACTTTTTATGAGGGTGCCACTGCCAGACGATAAAAGATATTGATTTAGTGCCCAGACCCATCCCGGTTTCGGAAATGACAGGACTAGAATTAAAAACAGGTATCAAGGTTTTCCATTTTCCCCGACGCCAAATGAGTCACCCGTCCGAACGTGGAATTAGATTGCGCCGCAATGCCGAAGCTTACTCCCGTTATTCCCTTAATTAACCATTTTGTTTTCTTTCATTACGCTGCGCTCCCATTCTCTGCAGTATCCCCTTCCTTCTCCGGTGACGGCTTTGTTATTGGAAGGCAGATTGCCTCTGTCAGCATCAAATGAAATGGATTACGGCGGCACAGTGAGCTGGATATGGACTTGATAGGCCCTGACAAATGGAGCGCTAATGCAGACATACACTCTCATTGATACACAACCTTATGTACACACATGCATATACGCACACACATACAGTATAAGCACACAAGTATATGTGCAAATACTTACCCACTACAGTGAACCCACCTGTTCACTGCAGGGGCGTGTGTGTGTGTGTGTGTGTGTGTGTCTCCGGGTGCTTATCTCCATGGCTCCAGTATCAAAAAGGACCTTTAACTTCTGTGGAGTCGCCGACTCCAAGGAAGATAAGGCCCTGTGTGGGTTCGGATCACGCAGAGACTTTTAAATGCTAATGTAGGCCATAATTAACAAGCAAAGCGCACAAACAAAACACACACACACACACGCACGCGCACACGCACGCACACACACACACACACACACACACACATCCACACACACACACACACGTGCACACACGGTTAGGAATGCCTGTACACATTCAAAAAGCACACACGCAAACACATACAGTGTATGCAGTGTGTACAATTTTGATACGTTAACATGTTTATGTAAATTATGATATCTAACTATGTCTGTCCGTCTGTCTGTCTGTCTGTCTGTCTGTCTGTCTGTCTGTCTATTATCGACAAAACCCAAAATGGCGGTCGTGGAGGAATATCATCTATCGATGGCAGAGGGGACTAAAAGTACCAGTATCCTCTCAGCCGGTGAAACGTAACATTTCCATCCAAAAAGACGCACTTAGAACAAATTGGGAGCGATAAGACGCCATGTTTTGAGTTGGCAAGCCCCTCCGCCCACAGCCATTCACCTATACGCAATATTTCGATCACCAATAGGGGGCGGCATTTCCTTTCCTCTTCATCTCCTCGCTCTGTCGCCGTCAATACTGTTTGTCTTGACCACGGAGTCGCTTTTTCAGCTCCGTTCTTTCCACGTTGGCGTTATGCTGCATGAGAGCAAAAGCAGGGACGAGGAAAAGAAAAGAGGTACTGAGTGGAAAAACGGAGCCGTGTGATATTGATGACCGCGGTGAACCGGGCAGCTCGGTTCGAAGCGCGGCAGTTCACTCTGTTCTCAAGACACCCAATTTGCCGTGCAAATGGCCCGTGCCCACGCCAGACTCTCTCCCTCCGTTGCCATGACATATCGTTCGCCTTTCTTTCCCTCCTCTCTCCCACCATCACCCACCTTTTTCCATCTGTTAATTAATGCAACAGACCGGCTCTTTGTCCAAAAAACATAATGTGTGTGTGTTGGCGTGTGTGTGTGTGTGTGTGATTAAAATGAGTTTGACATTGTTTCACAAACTCTGGCAAGCAATTAAAAGAAATACAAAAAAATTTAAAATACACACACGTATACACACACACACACACACACACACACACAAACAATATACAGCCTTTCTTTTCAATAGGCCTGACTTGCACCCTGCAGATCCCAGCTCGCCCATGGTACATTCCACAACCAGCAGGCTTTATGGTGGTGTATATCCAATAAGCCTTCTTTTTGTATGGCATCAATGAAGTGGGGTGTTTTATTTTTTATTTTTTTTGCTCTTTCTATCCCTTTGGCTATCATTCTTCTCTCTCCCTCTCTCTATCTCACTCTCTCTCTCTCTCTCTCTCTCTCTCTTTCTCTTTCGCTCTCTCCCTCGCTCTCGTCCTGACTCTTCAGGCCTGGAATGACAGTGAGAGAGGGGAGGGAGGATTACTGTAGACAGACCATGACTGTGAAAAATAGATGTGGATGACACAAAAAAAGGGCCCAAAAAATATATAAATCCCATCTTTTCGGTTTCACCCCTCTCTCTCGCTGCTCGCGTTCACTTTCAAGCCCTGGCCCGACAAAAGTAGCAAGGATAAGAAAGAAAAAAGAAAAGAAAGATTTAAAAAAAATGGTTTCACCGAAACATGATTGAATATAAAAATATATACAAATATTTAAAATAAGTATATGTATATATTTTTTTAATTCAATAGCATTAAAATGCCAAGTAGAAAAAAAATGAATAATAATCCTGTGGGCTGGACACCTAATAATGATAATTATAATAAATGTGTTATTTGTCATAGGAACAGTTTTTGGGTTTCTGTGAAATGCATCAAGAATTACAAAACTTACAAACGTCGTGGAGTTACGTTGTGGAGTTATGTCCATAGTACCTTTTTTTGTGACTGACCTTGAGGACTGGATTTTTGGAAAATAGCTTCTTTATTGTCTTAGATTGTCGGCTATTTTTCGGCATCTGGAACAATAACAAAAATAAACTCGAAATTACTTTTCATTACAAAAATAATAGATACATTTTATTTTATAAACATAATAAATACAGGTTTTTTGTAATTGCTACTTGAATTTGTAACGTTAATAATGTACAATTGGAAAATTTAGTTTAATAGATTACTTGTCTATAATGCAAACAACATTTATTGAACTTTAACATTCATTTGTCATTTGAATTATTATAGAAGAACTTGTCAGTACACAACATTTGTGACCCACTGCAGATTTCAGGTACTTTTAGTGTCATTTGACTTTTTTGATGTTATTTTAAAGTGGAGAATCAGAGCTTCAAAACAAGGTGTCACTTGTGTGAATCAAGCAAATATTATTAAAGCTATGACTTGTCAAAGACGAGGGTGCGCCAAACTATGTTTCTGAGATAATCACCCTTCAAGTTTTCCCAACACTTGGCTTCATTTAGTATGCAAATGGTTTGGAGGACCAACAGAGCCACAAGGGTACTTGTCACATGACTACTTGACACCCTGCTGAATGGGGCAATCTCTGCATTTTTCTTTTATTTAGAGGGAATGTTGAACAGTGTTATCAACACACATCTTCGTTTAAAAAAAAAGCTTTTATTTAACAGTAAGAATATGCATGTTTTATAAAAGTGGAGTCATGTAGGAGTTTAAAAGTACGGACAACACAACAAAATGTACAGTCTTTCAATAATATACATTTTTGTATATCAACCTTGGTGTGTCATTTAATATATAAATATGCGCATGCCAAATATCTTCAATGTTCATGGAGTTATTATGTAGGCTAACCCCAACCCTACCCCAGCTACTCTTAGAGCCTGTTTGGGGCCTCTTTTCATTTTCTTTTGGCCCCTGGCTGCATTTGCAGGTAAAGTTGAGAATCTTGTACATTGCTACTTGTTCATAATCTGCATCACCAACCTCAACAGACTTCATCAAGTCATCAACTTCTTCTTGTAACATTTTTTTTTACGAATAGTGGTGTGTCAGTCAAGTACGGCCAGCTCATTATTTGGGGTTAAAATTGTTTAGTTTTTCACTAATATCTCCACCATATATGGATCGATTTGGATGTCATTGTCGTTGTTGTGTTCCAGATACTATTACCCGGGTTGGACATATTTTGGCATGAAATGCATTGGAGCGTGTCTGTAATATCGATCACATTTGGTCGGTTTTTCACAAATTTCTGCTCCGTATGTGGATGATGATCGATTTGGCTGAAACTGCAACCACAAGATGTTTTTGATATACCGGTTCAAACAAGATGTCGACCGTGTTTGTAGCTTCTGCTGTTCTTGTGTTTCCAATGTTTTTAGATTTCAAAATTCTAAGAATTGTATTTTAATAATTATTAAAAATATATTTTATTTATTTTAATAATAATTAAAATATAATTCTCTGAATTTAAATTCTTATAATAATATTTGAAAATAGTGCTTTTGACAATGCTCAAAGGCCCTTTACAGTCCATCAAAATCTCATGGAATAAAACAATGCACAATATGCCATTTCAAAAAGGCGTTTAGAGAGAATTGGTAAGGGAGTTGGAGTCATGGATCAGCTTGGAAGTCCAAAAGGTTTTGTTTATTTAACCTTTTTAATTTAAAGTGACCTTTTTTTTTTTTTTTTCAAGACTGCAGTTATCTATATACTGTATAGTTGTTTTCCCAGTTCCATGCAAATCCCTTCCTGTCTCACCTAGGTCTCATCTCTTCTGCTCCATACCCCCTCTTTCTTTTCATTACACCACACACAACCACACACACACACACACACACACACACACACACACACACACACACACACACACACACACACACACACACACACACACACACATACATACATACACACACACACACACACACACACACGTACATATTCCGCTCTGCTTCATATTTCATAACTGTCCCTCGCCCTCATCAGCTGAGGATGAGACATGACAGCCCACGGAACGGAGAGTCCCATGGGTTTTGCTTCTTGGTTTGGGCGATGGCAGCATTAGCCACGGCCGCTTTGGTCTGTTGTGTCTCCTCAATCATCCATCAAACCATGTTTTTCTGTTCCACTTTTCTAATACTAAACGACAGCACAATACTAGATTACACTGTGGTATATACTGTATAAGGCACTCAGGCTACATCACACTTCAAGCCTTAGTGCTCAATTCTGATTAATTGCTCAGATTGAATTTTTAAGTTTGGCTGTTCACACTATTTCTTTAATGTGGCCCATATCAGATTCCAGTGTGAACGCGCCGCCGTCCTGAACTGACCCGCATGCGCACGCTGTCGTGCGGAAGCAAACATGACAGGCCAATGCAGCGCGGCCCTGGTGGTTGTCGGGGCGGCGTGGGACCGTGTACCTCAGCTCAAGCTCATGGATGCAATCTCTGAATCCAAACAGGGGCACGGGGCTTTTTTTGTTTTGTTCAATAAGGATATTAAGTAAAATTAAATAAAAACACGATGTACACAAATTGCACCCCAATCGCTCCCTCAGAGGTCGCACACACACACACGCGCACACATACACCCACACACAATCTTACATCTGGTGCTATTGCTGGGTCGGCTTATTAATGTATTAATTTATCTATTATTAATTTTCCCTCCCCGTGCTGTATACACTGCTTAACGGTGGCAGGCGGCTGCGATGTGGATGCCGCGGTGGGGGCAGCCGCGGTGCGCCTCGATCTGCTCGCCGGGTTCCGAAGTCGGGGGCGGAATTCCGAGTTCATTCTCGAAACACAGGGGACATATTTTCTTTGCCTCCCCGGTCCGTCAACATTTTGTGCACAGCGGTCTGATCCTTGCTGTAGAGTGCATAATGTCGCATGAATTCCGATTTGACTGTTCAGACCTGTATCCGATTCAGGACCATGTATGTTTGTCACATACATATACATACGGTCACACATATATGCAGTGAAATGTCATGACACACGGTGATTACGCACAATAAGCTCTATTAGCTCTAAAAATTCTAAAAATACTAAAATGTGCGTCATTGACACAAGGTCGTAAGGGGCGGGGCCACAATGGTGATTCTGGCCTCTATAATGATATAATGGGATTAATTGTCTGTGTTGTGTTAAATACACATTTAAATCCTCCCAATTGAAACTTACCTTAACTTACCTCCAGTAACTTACCTCACAGAGTAGAAGTCCTGGCATGTACTATAGTATACTATACTATAATTTACTATTCTATATCATACAATACTATACCATAATATACTATACTATATCATACTATACTAGACTATACTGTACTATACTATACTATACTATACTATACTATACTATACTATATTATACTAATCTATATTATATCAAACTATATCATACTATATCATACAAGGGTATACTATACTATTATATACTATACTATGTCATATAGTGTAGTATACTCTGATATAATATACTTTACTATGTCAAATTATAGTATACTATACTATAATATACATTGCTATACTATACTATCCTATATTATACGCTGAACTATACACTAGACTATTATATCATACCTTACTATATTATACAATGAAATACTATATTGTACTATCCTATATTATACTATACCATACTACAGTATATCATACTATAGTACTACAGTTCTATACCATAATATTCTATACTATATCATGCTATAGTATACTATAATATATCATATTATAGTATCCTATACTATGCTATAATATACACTAGTACTACTAAGTGTGTTTGTGTTTCTTATGTCTCGTAATACATGCATATGTCCCTGTGTACAGCATTTGCTCTCAACTGGGCAGATAATATATTATTGTGTGTGTGTGTGTGTGTGTGTGTGTGTGTGTGTGTGTGTGTGTGTGTGTGTGTGTGTGTGTGTGTGTGTGTGTGTGTGCGTGCGTGCGTGCGTGCGTGCGTGCGTGCGTGCGTGTGTGCGTGTGTGGTCACTATGCGGCCTACCCCTCATCCAATCACGCCGCCAAGGACTCTGTAATCATTGTTCTGTGTCTTATTTTTTCTGGTCTCTGCCTTGATCCTTGCGGGGGCTCATCCCGTCCCTCCACCTCCCGCTAAATCAATTAAGGACTATCTTGTAGATCTGCCACCGCTCCTTCTTCTAGATGAGGCCTTGATCAGGAAAATAAGCAAATAAACAAAGAGATGAATGAACAGATGTTAATGAAACGGAAAATAGATTAATTAAATTAGACCGTCCTGTCAGAACCACAGGACCATATGTGTGTGTGTGTGTGTGTGTGTGTGTGTGTGTGTGTCTGACTGTTTATTCTGCGGCCATATCCGCTGTATCACTCGAAGTTGCAGGGGCCTTTTGAGTGGGACTTATTAAGCACAGCATGAGCATTTTTTACAGACAAACTTCTTCCGGTGCGTCCATGGAAACAGTGTGTAGGGCGACTCCATCTCCTCACTGAGGGACACACATGGAGGACCGAACGCCCCTCCCTTCGGTGATGGGGGTAAAGATGGAGAGATGCGATGTGCAAACAGCGGGGTGCAGCTGGACGGTTGCATTTGCTCGCACCGACCGCTGATTGGGAGCCGCAACTGTCGAGGTTTATTGTCTCACCCGAGTACATTTGGACACGTTACCAGGAGGAGCCGGGGATGGAGGCACCAAACCTCAGATCGAACGAGACGTGATCCCCAATCTACCAAGACAACGGGTGTGGTAGTGCTCTGTGAAAATGTTGTACAGTATGACACTCAAGATTATTTGTTTTCATATGCTGTGCGCTCAGAATAGCAGCATTGCTATCTACTGATTGCATGCTTTAAGTAGTTAGTTGTTCACGCCTAACGTACCCCTGACCCTAACTCATCCAACCCAACTGGAATGCTCAAGCGTAACCCTGAGCCTAACCCTAAACCTAACCCTAAGCCCAAGCCTAAATCTGGTCTTTGAAGACCTCTAAATGTAACAGTAAGATTACAACATAAGCCCCAGAGTGAGGACATGGTGTCAAGTGCAGTTCTTTGCATGAGTTGCTCATAGGTCATGATAGACCCTGGATTGAAGGAGTTGCTCTTAAAAGTGCCTGCAAAGATTTCTTCACACCCAGAACCATGTGTTATTAACCGCACAGCCCAAATTTGAGCGGAGAACCTCCGCTGTGCGTCCTGCTGTGTGACATCGCAGGGGTTTTATTTTCATTGTTTATTCCCAAAACAGCGTTTTAACCCAAACTCCGGGCTGTTAGCTTAGCTTAGCTTAGCTTATTCCACCGCTGATGATCAGTTTCCTACGGACCGACCTGGTGTTTATATAGTTTTGAGGGCGATAAAAAATCCGGACCTCAAAAATGGTGAAAAGCAGTTTAACTCCACCATGCTGTACTACATCGGTCACAGTATTTTCACATATTTATATTTATGTATATTTTATTTTTCATTACTTTGTAACATGTGTCACGTGTTTAGAAAAAAAATCACTGAATTCACATCACAGGGACTTTAAGCTTAATAAGACTGACCCATAATGGGGCCGTGATCTGTTCCCTGTGATCACTGTAGGTGCAAGTACTGGTTGTTTAGCCTCCGGAGGGCAAATTCAAGAGGTTAATAATATCTCTATGGATTCAAAAAGTGCCTCCATAGTCGATAAAGTAGGTTTATCGACATTTATCGTTTATCGACATTTTTAATACCGCTTGGTTGGCTGTCAGAATAATATCTATCTCCATTTAAAAATAAATAAATAAATAAAGACATTAGCACTCTGTTTATTATATTTAACATTATCCAAAGTTCAAGCGGTTGCTTGGGAAATAAACTCAATTTTTTTTTATAGCAGCCGAATTATTAGCTGTCTGGGCTTGGTGGTCCTCCTCGTACGACAGAGGAGCCTTGTTATCATATAATGCCAGATGGGCCTAAAGACTCAACTTTTTTTCTTTAACTAAAGAAATCAAAAGAAAATAAATTAAATTGGAAGTAGCTGCGTCCCCGGTGACTATCACTCTCCGCCGGGCTTTCGTGAGCTTAATTAATTCTTTATTCCGTGAAAATCGACCGTCTTCCGCTAAACAATGGGAAGAGATTTTCATCCCGAGTTTACAAAATCAATGTACCTCTAAGCTGTGCGACTGTCGCGTATATGAAATAGCAACCCACTGGTTCATCTATCTGGGACCTGGGATTCAACCATGTGGATTTCTAAGAACGCCCACGATGATCCCGACAGCGGCAGCAGTTAGCAGCTTGGTTTGAACAGGCGGCAGCACGCAGCTCATCGCTTTTCTAAGTTTCTGTGAAAATACGTCTTCACTATCAGGACAAACTGAGATTGTGAATGGAGCCGGAACCCAAAGGGGCTGGGGGGGGGGGGAATGGCACGACCGCCCCAAAATCACACATCCAAAGCATCGCACATTCAAAAGACGCGAGGGAACTCAATTCATTGTGAAATGTTTTGGAGACGAGGCCGTGTGGGGAATTCAAATAAAATTGCGTGGAATTGTGATGTGCTTTTCTGGCGTCAGATCAGCGGTTAGCGCCGCATCAGAAGCCGCACGGAGAGGGAGGGACGGCGGTGGCGGTGGGCGAGGCAAATATATTGACTTTGTTTTCACCTTTGGACCGTTTTTTCCGCAATTCTCTGGGTCTGGACTATCTTTGCCTCTTCTTTTATTATTAGATTTTTGGCTCTATAAAACTGTCTCTTATCTAACTGCATAACTCCAAGGGTAGGCTCACACAATATTCTTTCTCTTTCTCGTTCCTTAATGCTGCGAGTGCCTGGATTTGGGTGTATATACACAATTTGACAATTGCTGTGTACCATTAGTCAAGATATTATAATACTGTAGTTAGTATTTTCACGGTTTACATTGTTATAGGAGTAGCTTTTTCATTTATGCCACTATCACAGTATAATTTCAAAACAGCGTAACACATTAATCAGAGTGTCAACTCGAGTCACTGTTTTGATGACTCGTAACTTGACTTGACAGGAAATAAATGACTTGAGACTCGACTTGGACTTGGAAATTAAAGACTCGTGACTTGACTTTGAGACATGATGATTGTCTTGACTTGTTTGTGTTCACTTTCATTCACTGAAACCTTGAATAGAAACGCCATCGGCAAACAAGAAGGTGCTTTGGTTGGGCTTCTTGGAAGTCCCCCTCACCTGACGTTGGGGTAATCCATGAATGTTGCCATCGGGCGAGATTTCCTTGTCAAACAGAAGTCAATGTTTGGAAAGTTGCAAGTTGTAAACAAGGGACCATATTTTTCTCTCTTCCGGGTTAAGCTCCGCGCACGGTGATTGGTCCCTGAGTATTTTCCTGCAGCGCCACGCTCCCGTGTCTGTTTACATTCGCTCCCAACTGCTGATAACGGAAAGCACGGTGACCCCAAATTACCTCCCAAATTGCCGTAAAACCGCTGTGCCGCTGAATTGCGACATACCGATAGAAACGCTATAAAAATGTATATATAGACTATATAATTTTTCGATCATCTTACAATATATATCCTCATATCACAAGGCCCTAATATTCAATATAAAATTTTAAAAATGTTCAACGTTGTCAATGTTCACATTACAAGTCTCAGTGTAATGTTACCCACTATGTGAGCGCACACTGGGCATTGTTATGATTGGATGACTGCCATGTCAGTCAAGCTCCTCGCTACTTGACGTTTCTTAAAGTAAGAAGCGCTCGGTACCCTCCGCTGGTTGCATACACAGTATGATCAGATCAGCTCATCACGGCGGCCGTGACTGTGCCAAGAGCCATCACTTTGGGATTAAAATATTTCATTCAATCATTTTCATTCAGTCAAATCAATTTGTGCAAATCTGTTCATAACTTTTTGAGGTATTCTGCAAACAGGCAGACAGACGGATGCGGGCGGAATGTAACAACTTTTGATGTTTACTCTGGCTGTCAGTATTTCACTGTTTAAAAGTGATGGGGAGGGAATATTATTTTTATTGAGAAGAAATTAAGAAATAAACAAGTTGTTTGATTACATTTATTTCACTGAATATCAATAATTATAATACAAATTACATTTATCGTCATACTTTTTAACAGGGTAGGTAGATTGGCCAACAATATCATTATTAGACAGGTACTGTTACCTTGTCTTTTCTCTTTATAAAGACCAGATACTGGAGGGAAGACTGTGATAATCTTTGGGCAAAAAAAGTGACTTGACGTGGGACTTGACTTGCCTGAACCAAGGACTCGACTTGACTGGACTTGTCCAAGAAAAAATGACTTTGGACTTGAATAAGAGGGACTTGGTCACATGTCTGACACTAATACTGTACATGTAAACCTAGTGCAAAACACCTATCTGTTGAAATTGAATATTGGTATATTGGTATAACATTGGCAATTAGACGGAAACTAATGATTTCGGAACGATTTTTCGAAAATGATTGCGAACTGCATTTACATTTAGCAGACGCTTTTATCCAAAGCGACTTACAATTGTTTAAACACCGACGGACGCAGCCATCAGGAGCAATTAGGGGTTAAGTGTCTTGCTCAAGGACACTACAGCATGCTAGCAGGAGGAGCCTGGGATCGAACCAGCAACCTTTAGATGACTAGACCACCAGCTCTACCGCCTGAGCTACCATCCCTGCACAAATGATACGATCAGATGATGATCTAACAATTGTGCCAGTTCCGTCAGCGCATAATACTACAAGACAAAATGACGCGTGTTCACCTGTTCTGTTCACAGGCTTCCTGAGTACCGGAGACCAGGCAGCCAAGGGGAACTACGGTTTGTTGGACCTGATCCAGGCTCTTCGCTGGATCAGCGAGAACATTGCAGCATTCGGCGGCGATCCGCTACGCATCACTGTGTTCGGCTCGGGAGCCGGAGCGTCCTGCGTGAACCTCCTCACCCTCTCGCATTACTCCGAGGGCAATCGCTGGAGTAATTCCACAAAAGGTAATGTGTGTATGTGCGTGGATGTGTGCATCTGAAAATGTGAATGGTAGAGGGCCGACCTGAAAAGCTTTGCCTATGTTTAGCAGTGTTCCTCTCTTGTATTGCAATGGTCATTTCAAATAAATTTTCAATTCTACTTTTGAGATGCCTCGGGGGGTTTCCCTTTCAGGTGGTTACTGATGCATGTACCTACATACACAAACACACACAAACCTAAATACATGCAATGCCTGAGACAGCTGTTGTGGAGCACACACCATGCAGTTATCTCACATTGCTCAGCAGGAGGAAGCTGTTGATAGCACATAATAATTTCCCAACCACAGGTGTATGGTTTTCACACAGGCATGGTGTACTCTTTGAGAAATTGGAATGATTCGCTGGCAACCCTCCAAACTGCAGTGCCCTTATGGCAGTAATCACTATAGGTGTGAATCTTCACCAGCCTCACGATTAGATTCGATTCGATTACGATTCACCTGTCAACGGTTATCGATGCATCTCCACTGCATCTCAATGAATTGCATGAATAGGGTTACTGATCTGCATTTTCTATATGGGCACTGATGTCATTTTTTAGTAATGATGGGTCATCACACTCGCCCCCATTTCCTTTTTTTTGTGTTCTAACTGCTGTGTACTTCACATGGAAAAGTATAAGGTCATGTTATTTTGTCCCTTAGCCAGTCTCTGTGCTTACGTGTGGGTGCACATGATATTTCCCAGAATTTCCCGAAACATAATGATCTTTGTTGAATGTCAAACTTCTGTCACAAAGCAATGTTCAGCTTTTACAGTATCCACAGTCACTGCACCTTTTGTGATATCTGCCAGTAAAGGCTACCACAGATATTATAACCAGCCGGCACCAGAGATCGGGGCTCTCTTCTAGAACAGACCTCTGGTGCAAGTTCTCAAACTTTGTTCCGGTACTTAATAAATACTCTTCTTCTAATGACTGTGTTTGTCACCTCAGTCGAGCCATCCAGTCCAAGCTTATTTAATTAACCAACAGCACCAATGCCTGCGACAGGCAGAGGTTGAATATGATGGTGAACACTGGGGCAAGAAGGTCGCCGGAGGTCTTCAGAACATGGCTACAGGGATACTGTCCGGACCGGCTGCTTTCCTGGTGTTCACCCGTCCCAGTGCGCTCACCTCCAGCGGCGGAACTCGGTTCTGTTGTGCTAACCAGGGGGCTAATGCGAAAGCATCAGCATTCACCGTGGTGATAGTTCTGCCTCTGTAGTTCATAGTAGTCCATATTCCCTGCCACATGTGTCCAGCGTCAGACAGCTGGAACTGAGACCCCACTCTTTCGCTGTACCGACGCTTTGCCTCTTTCACACCCCTCCTGAAGGGAGGTTGGTAAGACATCATTTTGAAATCGTCCATGTTCCCCGACACGAGTCAAGACGCCTAAGCCTAAGCAGCGTGCGTTCCTTGCGTCCTGTATAGATTTGTCAACCCACGGTATCGGACTGTAACCATGAAAGGCACGTCTTCCACAAGCTTAGCAATGAAGTTCGTCACCACTTCCGTAAACTCTCTGACATCATTGGGGGTGAAGCGAAACATGGCCCAGTCGACGTCACTCAGCACGTCCTGCAGCTTGACTTCTAATTGGCAAGTCCAGCACCTGATCTCCCTCGTCAACGGAGCTTCCCGATCATGATAGAGATAATTACATTCGTGTAGGCTGTAATTTTTATCACGATAAAATCTGTTCATAAGAAATTAATGCTCGGGTCCGGGTTTTCTTTTAATGTAGGCTTAATTATATTTTCAATCTCCCGATTATGTTCTGTCACTGCATCGATGCAGAATCGTCCACATCCACATCCCGATGCAGCTTAGAATTGAGAAATTTCCCCACCTCTAGTAATCACCAGGTGATTACAGAGTGAAAGCCGACTTGTTTAGACATCTTATGTGAGTGTATGCAATTTGCAAAGTGAAAGATCTGACGGATGCAATTTAGGAAATCTCCCAGAAATGTCGTATCGTACTGATAATTCACGTGAGACAAAATTACAGGTTCCCCTTAATTTGCTTGCAAAGCACATGTACCTTATCATTATCATCATCATCATCCTCACCATTTGCACCTGCATAAGCATGAGTGGGAACATTCTCAGTTCTAAGACCAGAAAGGGAAGCCTTTCTAATTTGTTATAGGAAAAGTAATGAATGAGTCTCTCCCCTCCTCTCTCAGTATAACCTCTCCTACTGCTCCCTCCACCCCACATTTATTCGTGGCCTTCCCTTCCTCTCGACTCCCCAGGCCTGTTCCAAAGGGCCATAGCCCAGAGTGGCACAGCACTTTCCAGCTGGGCTGTTAGCTTCCAGCCGGCCAAGTATGCCCGCATGCTGGCCCGCAAGGTGGGCTGTAACCTGCAGGACACCATGGAGCTTGTGGAGTGTCTCCAAAGAAAGCACTACAAGGAGTTGGTGGACCAGGACATCCAACCAGCCCGCTACCACATCGCATTCGGTCCAGTCATCGATGGAGACGTCATACCTGACGACCCACAGATACTCATGGAGCAAGGTATGGAAAGACCAGGCCAAAACTTCCTTCCAACTGGAGATGTCGCATTTGATGGGCCTCCCAATGTTGCATGCAATAGATGGTGTCAGGTCAATTTTATTTGACACAGTTCCACACTCCCAAATAGGTTTACAGAGCCAAGTTCAAGGGATATTTGGGCAGCAGCCTCTAACCCTAAGTCATGACAGCTGCCAAGAACAATTTCCAAAAATCCAGTGGGATATTGAATAAACCTTGAGCTGGGACACGTAAGATGTCCAGGAAGGCTAGATGAACAATGGTTGAGTAGTAGATGGATCCATTGACATATGGCAATCAAACAGACAAAAGAAGTGCAAAGACCAACAAATTATTAATTGAATTTCAAATACAAGCAGTTTGAGAATTTCACAATGTGAGTTTCTTCCGAAAAATGTGAAAACTACGAAGAGACCAACTATGTAAGTGCATAAAGGCCACACTACTCAGAAAAACTTGAGATATTTGAAGAGTTTGGAATTTCTTATGCGGTTATCTATTAATGGATGGGTATTCCAGTGAGTTCAATGAGTCTTCCTTTACACCTTTTGCTTCCACAAATCAACTTTCCAAATGAAGACTTTATTATTAGAGGAACTATATGTTTATTCTAAGACTTTTGCTTTTCCTCTTGGACATCAGGCGAGTTCCTGAACTACGACATAATGCTGGGCGTGAACCAGGGCGAGGGTCTCAAGTTCGTGGAGCTGATTGTGGACAACGAGAACGGCGTCCAGGCCAACGACTTCGATTACGCTGTTTCCAGCTTCGTGGACGACCTGTATGGCTACCCGGAAGGCAAGGACATCCTGCGCGAGACCATCAAGTTTATGTACACGGACTGGGCCGACCGGCACAACCCTGAGACGCGCAGGAAGACCCTGCTGGCGCTCTTCACGGACCACCAGTGGGTGGCGCCGGCAGTGGCCACGGCAGACCTGCACTCCAGCTTCGGCTCGCCCACCTACTTCTACGCCTTCTACCACCACTGTCAGACTGAGCAGGTGGGCCTTTTTTCCTGCTTTTTGTGTTTCAGACCGTTGGAACTCTTGAAAGGGTGTATTTGTAATATTTTGAATATTGTTTGCATTCATTGTTCTCCTGCATCGATGTTAATGCAGAAAATGGGCCTGAATATTTACGATTGCGTGAAATCATACCCCCAAATTCAACTAAATTTTGCTGTCAAAGGTTCAATGCAAGGTGCAGTAGATGGATGTGCGATCATGACTAAGCCAGCAGCTCATATTGTCGTCTTCAAGTATCTGTTGTGAACATGTAAAGGACTGCAGCTACAGGGACAACCAAAATGTCATTAAAATATCATCATACCATACACATATAATATTAACATCTAATCACAGAGAGGTATAATAATGTTAAATTTCCAAGTCCATACTCTTTGGCAGTGATTGTTATCTGCCAGCCTGCAGCCTTATATGGTATACTCTGCTGTTCTCATTTTCAATTCAGCTGAAAGCCTCCTGTCACCCCCAAATCACCCCACATTTCTCTTTCATCTTCATTGCTGCCGTAATTACACAGAAATTGTATTTTCTTATTCTTTGTCCCCTGAGTCATGGAAAGATTTTTTTCCCAGCTCCTTTCAAGTTTGTGTACACCTCTGCACTAAAAGTTCTCATACTGTAGTCATACTTCAAATAAGAATAGCTTTCTATTATAACACGAGTCAAATTAAGGTGATTCCTAGTTGATTTGTCTTCTGATCGCCAGGTGCCACCGTGGGCGGACGCGGCACATGGGGATGAGATTCCGTATGTGTTTGGCCTGCCGATGATCGGACCCACTGAGCTCTTCCCCTGCAACTTCTCTAAGAACGACGTGATGCTCAGCGCCGTGGTCATGACCTACTGGACAAATTTTGCCAAAACCGGGTAAAAATGCAGCTCCATTCCCATCGCCCCCTTTGGTGTAGAACAGTTTGTAGGAGACTGGATGGAAAAAAAACAAGGAGTGTTTAACAGTGACAGCAAATCAAGGATGGAATAAACGGAAAGCTGACAAGTTCCTTGAAAAGTAGGGCTTGAAAAGTCAAAGCAATCTTGCGATTCAGAAAATCAATGCTGTCTATTGGAAAACCTGATCTATGAGCATCACGATAGACTCGCATGTGAGACGTGAGTCAACGGACTCGCGTAAGAAGGTTTCTTGGGTGATCGTTCTAAACATGACTGCAGTCGGAATGCTTGATCAACATGTAATCTGCTATGGCACGACGTTACTAAGCCTGTTCCTAATTTCATTGTAATTGGGTTTGCTCAATATTAACCTACATTGAGAATCAAAAGTGCTGATAGTCCTCTGTGAGCTGTACGGTTTAATTGCCATTCCATGCAGATACCTTTCGTAAAATACATTCTTAATTAATGCTGGTAGCCCAAAGAATGACATTCCCGATCGGAACAAAATTAAAATCTTTTTTCTTTTTTTTCCCCCAGCTCCTCAGTCTCATGATGCCTTTGAGCATGTAGTCATGGCGATAATTGTTTTTCGAGAGCATAATGAAGGACATTTGGCTCTTTCTGCGCACTGCCCAAAAGGCCCGAGGGAAGGAGAGAGACTGTAATGATCTACATATATAACCCTAAATTGACGTGAAATGCGGGGCACCTAGGAGATTTATGCCACCGTTTTGAATGGTTAAGCGTGTTCCTGATGAGGTCTGGCTGGCTCCATAAGCTGCTCGCAGACAATGGGGCGCTCTGTGGATCTCAATGGGCCTCCATAGATCACATGGCGCGCTCTTTTCTCATTAAATTAAGCGTGGGATGGGCCTTGCACTGCAGCGCACACCGAACACTGTCGGCGGCTTTCCTGCCTGTACACAACATGAGGATTTTCATATTTTTTCACCGTATGTCTAAGCCGAACCTACTATATATTGCCATGATTGGAAGCAAATTTCAATGCCCCTGAGACTATGTGTTAAATTTGTAAGTTGCATATGAAATATATTGAAGTGAACAGGAAAAATGCAGACTTATCTGTTGAAGAAGACTGTTTAACTGAATTCAAGAAGAATTCAGATCAAAGAATGAATGGATTTAAGAAACGGGGATATCGGTTGTGTCAGGGTTTTGAATTAGACAGAATTGGCTGACTGATGCCCCTTTTTCCCTCTGAACTCCGCGTTCCACAGTGACCCAAACCAGCCTGTTCCCCAGGACACCAAGTTCATTCACACCAAGCCCAATCGCTTCGAGGAGGTGGCGTGGACCCGCTACAACCAGAAGGACCAGCTGTACCTGCACATAGGTCTGAAGCCCCGTGTCAAGGAGCACTACCGTGCCAACAAGGTACGGCAAGGCCGTAGCGTGAGCATCACCTGAATTAACACAGCCTATGCCGTAAATTCCGGCTTAGTGCAGAGACAAGCCGATAACGATCACAACGCTTACACTCAGCAGACTGTTTCAACCCTGGCCGATTGAACTAATCTTCCCACCACCACCAACCCAGCCTCCAAACACTGCATCAGAAGATAACCCCGAACCTGTGTCAACGCTCAGCTCCAATCCAGGACCCCTGACCCACGGAGAGTTATAGAGTGCTCCTTGGGTAGAATGGCCAGGCTTGTCCAATCAGTAAAGCCCAACACAATTTTGAATTAATCAGTATTGATTGCATGATTGCATTGATTACATTGATGCTGCTCAGTCTATTACGAAGGCTATGTTCAAACTGCAAGCCTTAGTCCTCAATAGGGATTTATTGCTCAGATCCAATTTTTTTGTTTGGCTGTTCACATTATTTTTTAAAAGTGGCCAATATCAGAATTCCAGATCTGATTTAGGGCCATATATAAAAGTTGCGCAAATCAGAATTGAAAAGATCAGATTTGATTTGACTTGTGCTGTTCACACTGTTGTGAAAAAAACAGATCTGTGTCACTGTCGGAGAAGACATCATCACGGAAGATGAAGTCCAGAACTAACTGCTTACGTTGACTTGGATCTATCGCACTGGTCAGATTAAGGTCTGAGATATGATTTAGAGCTTCTTCCACCCGCTTCTCGTAATCCATAGTAACACGTAGATTAAAGTTTTCACAGACAAGTGAGACCGAAGAATCCTCTTGTTGCACTTTAACCAACTGTTTACGGAAGTGACATCAGCTTATGAGCAAAAAAATCAAATTTGCCCTCAGTATGAACGTAGCCAAAGTGTCTCACCATAACTGTATCTTAGTGAAGTATAACTGTATTTTAGTGTTGAGTGTTGCGGTTGCCTGGCCGTTGTAAGAGAGTGACTGACGAGGTATCCCCATTACTCAGGGTTTTTTTTGCTCTTCAAGTAAGGAAACTGAGCAAACTGTTTTCATTCGTTTTATTCGGGGGCATGGGGACGCACAGCTGTGCAGAGATAATGCTCATGCAGGACGCGTTCCTTATGAATATGCATATCCTGCACGGAAAATCCTGGATGCCCATTCACGCTTCAAAATTACAACAAATTAAATGTGCTTGACAAAAAGGACACCATAGACATCAAGGAGCAAAGGGGTAGGGGCTCGGGCACCCTCTGCCACCAACACCCCCCCCCCCCCCCCCCTCTGCACATGCCTGCTCACACATACAGTGTTACAGTGGTTTAGTATTAGGGATGGTTTAGAAGCTTTTTCTGACAGTTTATAGAACATACTGGGAGTAACATTCAAAAGAAACAACAACACTTCTCTTCCACATAGATCTGTCTGCTCTTCTCTCTAGTGTGAAGCCTCATTCAGCGCACTCCAGCACTTACGCATTCCGTTTCCGCAAAATGTCCTTTCTGCCCTGCACTCCACACAACTTTTCCACCTCCTCCTCCTCCTTATGTGTATTGTTTCCCTTTGGGTCTTTCTCAGGTCAACCTGTGGTTGGAGTTGGTTCCTCATCTCCACAGCATCAACGAGGTCACGCAGCTCATTCCCACCACCACAAAGGTGGGTAATTAATCAGTGGGACCTCGGCTTAATGCTTTACTGCCCTTACCAATATCTAACTATCTATCTATCTATCTATCTATCTATCTATCTATCTATCTATCTATCTATCTATCTATCTATCTATCTATCTATATATACATAATAACAGTGCTGCTACCGCAACCAAGATCAAGAACAAATCTTAAACATTGTAAGAGACAATTATATTCAGGTGTTTTTTGTGAGCGTGCTTAAATGCCAGGCAGGGACTAGAAATTCTCTTGTTATTGACTGACAACTTTCTCAAAAAACCAAGCCACCCCTTAAGGCAGGGGTCTCAAACTCGCAGCCCGCGGGCCAATTGAGGCCCGCAGGACGATATTTTGTGGCCCCCTACTTGACATCAAAGTTTAGTGTTAGTGTGGTCTGCGCGTTTTTTTCACGCGCACCTTTTTGCCAAGTCGTTGCGCGAGTCGTTGCCCTGGGCGTTTTAAATTTTTTCATCACTTATGGGCTACCATAGCTCAGGCTCGTGACAGCTTCCGGTGTTATTTGTTGACAAGTTAGCCATCTCGAATCAGCAACGTTAGTCACTTGGTTGAAAAGTGACTCCGGAGTGACACTAAGTGGAAGGAAAATATATCCTGTCACCCAGTGCAAGGTACACCCAGCCTCTACCTCCAGCGGCCCCCAAGTAAGTTGAGTTTGAAACCTCTGCCTTAAGGGTTTAAAGCGTGAATGAAAACGACTTTGTCCTGGTAAACAGTGTGTTTTAATAGTTTGCTCAAAAAAGTTTTAAGCAATACTTATGTATTTATTTCCTCTGCTCAAATGTCAATGTCTCAATCGTCACTGATATGTAACCACTTTCAACAAGGTTTCAAAAGTGAGCTTGCAGGAGGTTATTTGTTCATGAATAAAATTAGCACAATGCATAAACCATGTTAGCACTGAAAAAAACACCAATTCTCAACGGTGAGAAATAAGAAATTGCTCCAAAACAAGTTAAAGTGACTCAAATGAAGAAAAGGAAGAAAATGCAGACATGTATAAAGCATTTCAGAACAATTTAAGAACTTTGCTTCGTTGTAACCTTAAGTCTGGCAACAAACTTCATTTTCTAATTCTAACTCTATCTCCGCCCCCCAGCTGCCCCTGCCGGAGGCCACCAACCGGACCCCCAAAACCAAAGTGCTGGCGACGAAGCGGCCCAACCCGACGCCCTTCCCCACCGAGACTCACGACAGCCACAACCAGCCGCACCTGGTGGACCAGCGCGACTACTCCACCGAGCTCTCCGTCACCATCGCCGTGGGCGCCTCGCTGCTCTTCCTCAACATCCTGGCCTTCGCCGCGCTCTACTACAAGAAGGACAAGCGGCGGCACGATGTCCACCGGGGGCGCTGCAGCCCCCAGCGCAGTGCTGCCAACGACCTGGCCCACACCCAGGAGGAGGAGATCATGTCTCTCCAGATGAAGCAGCACTCGGAGCTGGAGCGCGACTGCCGGGGCGTGGGTGACGGCCTGCACCCGCACGATGTGGTGCTGAGGACTGCCTGCCCACCGGACTACACCCTGGCCATGCGGCGCTCGCCGGACGACATACCCCTCATGACGCCCAACACCATCACCATGATCCCAAGCGCCATGGGCGGGCTGGCCTCGCTGCACTCCTTCAACACCTTCCCCAGCGGCGGTGGGCAGAACAACACCCTGCCCCACCCGCACCCGCACTCACACTCCACCACCAGAGTATAGCCCCCCGCCCCTCGCCCTGCCCCCCGCCCCCGCCCCGCAGATGGTGGGAGAGGATAAAAAAATAAAAGCAAAAAACAAGAGGGAAGACTCTGACTGCGGTGAGGCGGAACAAGCCGATTCCATCGCTAAGGGAAGGGGAGGCTCGAGGCCGAAATAAGGGTCATTGCTGGAGTACGTGGAATAACACTGGGATCCTGCTCCACCCTGCAAAGGAATTATGTGATTTATTTTTTTGTTCGGAACAGGGCAAAAGAAAAAAAAAAAAAAAAAGGGGGAAAGGATTTCTGAAGAAAAACAGCTTGACAGGCGAAAGCAAAGTGAAGGATGTGTACGTTTGGTTGTTTTTTGTCTTTTTTCCTGTTTTCTTTCCTTCGTTGTTCTGGCACGGCGGCAAAAACAAAGGTAAAATACTCCCCCCCTTCCGGCAAGCAGATACGGCCCTCGGGATCTTTCTTTTTTTGACAAACGACTGCTTGATAGTGTTATCTGGAAGCTGGAAGCCGGAGCGTCAGACATGCCTCGGCGGCGGGATGAGGGAAGCGCTTGGTAAATGAAAGAAAACATATTGTCTTTCCCCGCGGCGTCAAACTGTACATTACTCCCTTGTCGCACCACGGAGCGGGGGAAAGCCAGACGCCTAACCGCCGCCAATCCAATATAGGCATGTGTTGTTAAACTTCATAAAAATAAAAAACGGAGGCTTTGTAAGATAATAAAAAAAACAAAAAACTAAAAACGCGAAATTTGTCGGAGAGCGCGAAAACTGAAAACCCCCCCCCCAAAAAAAATAACGGATGGATGAAAACCTATATGCACAATGGAGACATTTTTTGATGAGGACAACAAAGTGAAGACAAAAACGAACTTTTCACAGATACTATCCACCTGTTTATTTTTCTTTCTCTGAGGGGTGGGGGTGGGGGATGTGCGGGGAGAACCAATTATATTGTATAGAACCTATTTACATATATAGATCTGTACACTAAGCACCAACGCTGTTAACGCCCCCACCCCTGCCCCTCTTATCTGAGGGTGGGGTTTGGGGGTACGGGTGGGCGGTGCGACCATATTGCAAATTTGCCAGTGGGACTGAACCAGAACACCCCCCCCCCCCTCCCGGAGGATCCGCCCCGCCCCACCCGCCGACCCCACCCTAACCCCCCCTCTGCCGACTTATTTTCTGGAAGTCATCACACAAGTGCTGTCGACGGACAGAGAGAGCGAAAGAGAGAGAGAGAGAGAGAGAGAGAGAGACGGGTCCCGGGCGACGCTCGGGTGATGGAGGGGGAGGACGGGGACGGGGACGGGGGGACGGGGACGGGGGGGGCAGCGGATATTTTTAGCACGACGCGCATGACAATTTATCTGCTTGATGGCTGCTTTGCTGATTATGTCATTATTAAGAATAATTTTCACCCACCCTCCCCCTTCCTCCCTCCCCTTTCTACCCCCCTTTCTCTACTTCTCTATCCCCGGTTGGCAGTGGCCTCCGACTGAGCGCTACGCAAACCCGATTTTTTGGATTTTACAGCAAACACACACACACACACACACACACACACACACAAGTAAACGCACATATGGTACCTTCACAGGACGACGGGAAAGTAAAGCTCCAGGTTGGCGTGGTGCCGCGCGGGGCAGGGGGTGGGGTTGGGGGTGGGGTTGGGGGTGGTCGGGGTTATGGTAAACTTTCATGCATAACGTAATCTAGCTTGAGTCGAGCCGGGGGCGGGGCATTTAAGGACTAGTTTTGTACTCTGTGTGTTGGTACTACTTTTTTGATAGTGGTTAAATCACATGACGCCGTGTCAATGAAGCGCTCATTGTACCTTCGGTTTTGAGATCAATGTTCTTTCCTATTTCCTACTTGTTGGGTTTGAATTATCACCTCTCTTGCTACTAGTAAAGGACCACATTGCCACAGAAGTTACCTCCTGCACTGTATTCCATTTCCCTGCTTTTCTTTGAAAACTTATCTGTCTTTTCCAATTGCTTTGTGTTTTTTGTTTTTTTGAAGGGGCGAGCCACGCATTCATTCCGAGTCAAAATGCCGCTGAAACGAACAAACAGAAGAATTCAAAGAGTTTGAGGGAGGGCAGTAAAGGCAGTGTAGGCTTTGGGGTTGGCTGTGTATCCTTTCCGTCTTGTTATCCTCTCACACCACCGAGTTCCAAAGAGCTGTTTAATGATGAATGCCCATAAATGTCTGATAGCTGACCACAAGGCTGAGAGACGGCATTAGAAAGCACTCTTACACCGTTTAGCTTTGAAGCCTCCAGCAGGTGGAGGGCTGGGGGAGAAGGGAAGGAAGGAGGGAGGTCTGGAGGAGGGGATAATTGACGAGGCAGAGTGGTGGGTGGTTGGTCGCGAGGAATACCTACGATATACCTCTCGCCTAAATTTTCATTGTTGGCCAAGGTCAATCCAAATGTGGAGGACGCATGGCGTTCTGTGCGAGGGTGGAGGGATGAACCCCACCTCGCCCCGTTCCTCTCCTCCTCTTGTTCCCTTGTCGGGATTCCTCTGCCAGGCGTTCGACCGCCCATAATGTTCCTCAATGGCGCTGCATCCAAACGTGCCATTGGTGTTCTGTCCTAGTGGTCCTCTCTCTACCGCGGCTTCCTTTGGGCCTACGAAAGAAGCGCCCTCAGCCAGCGCGGCCTCGGCCTCAGCGGTAACCGTCGTCCCACCTGTCTCCAGCCAACAGGGGCCCCATCAGCCGCCGGGAAAAGGGGGAGGCTGTGTCACGCCACAGTAGAAGAGTAGAAGCCGCTAAGATTGAGACGCTCGCCCTTGCACCCTGATATATAGACCTGTAGACCGCTGCAGAGGAAGGCCCGTCTCCTTGTTTTCCCCTTCAGTAAAGCCGATATGTGTTCTGGGTCCCTGTGGGGAGGAGACGTCCGGCCGGCCCCCTCTCGCCTCACTTCGACTTCAAATGAATGACCAGATTCTCATCGAGGGGGGGATTTTATGCCAAGTTAATATATATATATTTCTCTTACCTTCCAAGTCATGTTCTTACATGGTGTGTGAGATGAAACACTAGGGAACTAAGAAACAAAAGCCAGGTAGAACCGTATACATATACGTTTGGGTTTCTTTTTAAAATTAAAAATTTTGCTGTATTATATCTGTTGTATCATCGATGCTTTTTTTTTTCTCCCTATATTCGCCAATAAATGCTCACCTGAATTTGATAAAAAAAATTGCCGACCAGCTGACGCTGTTGGAGCTTTCACCCCTCCTCATTCATTCATTGGGTGCCTCCCACCCACGCATCATTCACCACTCGCACACGCACTTATATCAATTACACTCATATCAAAATGCAATAGGTATTTAGGGTTTCTCAGGGCTTGTTGTGGAATAATCAATACACAGCTTGTTTCCCTTCTGATTCACAGAACTTGAAATTGCAAACTATTCATAAAAATCAAAATGAGATTCACTATTTCTCACCTTGGCCCACACAAGAACATATTGTATTTAAAGACATATATTATAATAACATATAAATATAATACTTAATACACACACAAAGAGTTCATTTGCAAAAACAGATATCTCCATTTTTACCACTTTTCACAAATCATGTTTTTTTGGTTGTTTCGATGAAGTGAAAATAGCTCTAACTAACTTAGAATAACGAAATACAGTTACTGTAACTTGAAAAATGTTACTTAATTGAGAGATGATTTTTTTCAAATTCTTTCTGAGTTGTGTTTACCAGGAATAGGAAGAACTTTTTCTCCAACCGCTATAACGCACTTTTTTTTTTTGCTATGTTACGTGATTAACTTTCATCTTAACTCTTCTTGACGCCTTGAAGGAGATAACATCACAGACTCCTCAGTTTCGTCTAAATGATCCATTTTTAAAGATGACTTTGAGCCAAAGGTACGCCAAAACTCCCCTTCAGACAGCACGTCTCTGGCTGAACAGCTGCAGCCATGTTGCGTCACCTGACCTGAATACTGCACACTGATTGGCTGAACAAATTTATTGGGTTGTGTTTCGACAACAGCGCCGGCGTTTGACGTTTTCCGCTGTAAAAGGTGCACTTGGAACGCCTGGATAATGGACAATAATGGCTTTTGTGACAAAACATATTTAGGGTTCGGAATGTGCTATGTTTTAAGAATAACTCATGACAGTGATGGCGGATGGCGTTTATCAGGTTTTGCAAATGAACTCTCCATATATTTAATATACTATAACAACTTATTCCAAGATATGGGAATTGCCACTAAATTAAATGCAAGCCTTGAGCCTTGAATGGAGAATCAGGACAAAAAAGAATCTATAACTATGTATGGAAGAGAATTTTTTTCAACAAATCAAGCTTCAATTTATTTTTACAACATGCAAGTAGTAGGTCTTTCATATAGATTTTGAATGCACCAGGCGTACTGAGTCTGACATCCGGCAGAAGGAAAATGACATGCTTTTCCATCACGCCAGGCATTCATTCTTTACTACTTAGAGCCGGGATTGACGGCGGCGACATTAATTTGTTTATCGACAGCTGGATGAGACGGGAAGGCTAATGTTTTCTCAACTGGCCACTTGCCAACATGCTTGATGGCAAAACAGAAAGCGGAATGAACAGGCGTTCTAAAGTAGCCTGTGAGTCGGACTTGGTGCGTTACATAGGCCAATTTTGTACGTAATCCAGCACTCAGTGAACATTACCTATTGTATGTATGATGATGGCCAAGGTATTCCATAGACATTGGGTCCTTAAACGGTAACAACGGATATTCTTCACATGCAAAAACCCCAAAGTACAGACTCCAGAGTTTGTCTCCAGAGAAAGGATGTTGGAGGAGGTGAGGGTGCGATGAAAAAACCCACCCATTGAATTAAACATGTAATTGCACTGTGGGTAAATAGTCTATTAATTGCAGGGCAACGCTAAGTAGCTGACAGCTGAGGATGAATGCTAATGAAGACTCCACTTTATCCAACTGTAGTGTGGAGAAAGTGAGAAAAATGCAGGCTAACACCGGACATATTTGATCTCTTAAAATGGGAATTAGCGCGCTCGCGAGCTTGCAGCTGCAGCTGGAGTTGGTAGACGCTGACCTAAGCGACCCAATTCGACCATGTAAACGAATGAGCGCCGTGAGGAATATTTCTCCATTTCTTTCCTATTGCTGTGGGACCCGAGGTTGGAGAAGACTCTGCTTGTGACGACTCATTCAAATGGCGCACATTAAGCCGGAGCTGGAAAAACACGATCAAGAAAACCCTCGGTTGCTGGAGACCCCTCAATCAACAACTTACCTGCCGATGACAGAAAAATATAGAAATGACATCCACTTATGGTACGTGATCCAGCGTTCTGCTCGACCAACTCCTTGCACGTTTACATGCAGACACATGATGCGTCTGTTTGCGTCACACCCCACTTCCTGTAACGCCCCAGAATAGCAGAAACAGGCACTTCTCCCAATCTCCACTAGCCATAGTCTCTCACCATCTTGCGGTCAGAGATTGACTATCTGCACCTCACATCTCTTCTCTGTATAAATAAGAGCATAAGAAAGATAGATCCGTCGTCTCTGTCACCCATGGACTTCTTAACCCTCTGGATGCTTGAACCGGAGAAGGGATTTGCCGATCATGGCCGACAAAATCTGGATCTATCTGACGGAAAAAAGTCTTGGAAAAACCTTTTCATAATTGGGGGGAAAAAAAGAGACCCCAACCTTCAGGCATTAATTGGCCTTTGATTTCATGTTTTTCAAGTATTTGGTTAGTTTTAGGAATGTGTCGACTCACTCCAAGGAATAGCCTGGAACGAAGTGAAGACGAAATCCCGCCGTAGTGTTCTGCACCGAAGGATTTCTCACAACAGTTGTACTGGGGCTTACCCGTTTCCATTGTCTGTCAAGCAGGTCAAGCATCACTACTGACGCCGCGAAGAACTACATAATGTTGGCTACCGGGCCAATCAAGGAAATAGTTGTTACACGTCAAAACCACGGCGCCTCTGAGCGTGATTCAGGCACAGCGGATTGTTGTGAAGTGCTTTTCGGAGTTGAGTGAACCCTCGCCTCAAAACCGTCTTCGCACCCGGTGGGGGTTGGATTCATGGCCGATTTATATTCACAGATGAATGGAAACCGCTCGGAAGAAGGCTTAAACGTTTCAAAATTTGTCATCGCTTGCTTTCAAAAGTTTTGCCTTTATTCTCTCCGGAGCTGCACTGGCAACTGGGGAACTAGTCTAGTTTCATTGACAACTGACTGTCCGTTGCCGTAAGAGGGTCTTCAGTTGAGACCCTTGGCATCTGCTGGGGCAATTTCAAAGCTTTTGAGAACTTATTGTCTCAATATTTGATCAATATATTCCTCAGTAGGCTCCCATGAATCCTCATTGTCATCCATAGCTCACCCGACCATCCCCGAGGGTCCATTTACGTATGCATCAACACGCCGAAATTATAATTGTTGTCCTCCATTCCTGTTTTCGACTCGGGTACGACCAAGCACCCTTTCTTTCCTGTCCCCGCCCCCCTCCCAGTTCATTGTATCTATGATTTAAATCTTCCTCAAATCGAAAACCTGAGACATGTTGTTCGCTCGCCCGCGAAAGCGGCAGCGGCACGTCCTCAATCACACACGCATAGGAGCTGTGATCCTGTAGGCGCGTGAGAACGCTCGTTGGAGATGTAGTGATTTTTCACACCTTCTGACGAAAATCCAAATCTCCACCAACGTGGGGAATAAACTGGAACACGCCCCCCCCGCACCCCGCCCCCCTTCCCCAACCATTGAAGATTTAATGATTTTTCTAAACGGCAAAACGACGCAGCGTCCGGGCGATGGCACGGCATATTTTTACACCTTACTGACGAACCCCCCCTCCACCCCCAGAGACACCTCATGGAATAATTAAATATCTTTCTTTCAGTGCAAGGAGGGTTTTCCGACATTCTGGGAAAATGCTTTGACAAGCCAGTGGGTTTGGGGGGGGGGGGGGGGGGTCCAAAATGAAGACATTTAAGACAACGCCTGTATGGTGAGCTTGAGATTCCAGCCGCCCGCCAGGGTCCGGCGTCGTGTTTGTCACGGGCGAACGGAGCCGCCGATCCCTGCGGATGAATGTAACACCAGTGCGATTTCCAAAAAAAATAAAAATGAAAAAAGAGGAAAACAGAAGCAGCAGCAGACGTGAAAGCGGTGGTCTCTGTAGTTGTTTTTGGTTTTAATTTATTTTTCTCTATTTCTTTATTCTATTTTTTCTGTTTGACGGACAGATTGACTGAGAGGTGATTTAGCTCTTCGAAGCACCATGTAAACGGAAAGCACCATGTGAGTTCGTCTGGCATTTGTAATGTAGATTATTTGTCACTTGTCTTTCTTTCTGGTTAAATAGTAATTACTCTTCTGGAGCACAATAAATTTTAATAAGCTGAAATGTCTTTTTTCTATCTCTACCGCTCACTCCTTTTCTCTCCCCGAGCCTTCACTCGCTTCCCCGAAATTATTTCACTCAAATTATTTTTAGAGTGATTTGTTTTCTGTCTTTTTACTTTATTTTTTTTGTCATTACGCGGGCAGCGTCGGTTGCTGCCCATGTGAATCGTCGAAAGGCGGTGCATCGACATCGGCTTGAAAGTACCGTTCACTTTCCATGACAGACAGCAGGTGAAGGCTGTCACTGCCAAATATGAGCCCAACAATAGAGGGAAATTGCAAAGAGGGTTCAAATATTTCGACTCTTTGTCTCTCTTTGTCTCTTTATCTCTCCGGGACAGAACGGCTCTCAGTACGCATTCAGGCTTTTTTCTTTGAACAACAGGATGCCTTCATCCCCTTGTGGTTTGTAACACTAGTTCTACAGACTTAGACAGACTATAAGACAATATCATTTCAATGCACCTGATAAAATATCAAATTCGGTGTATAAAAGTCCTAAAATGTCTGAAATTCATTTTAAAGTCATCTTAATCAGAATCAGAATCAGAATAGTCTTTATGCCAAGTAAGTTAACACCAACAAGGAATTTGTCTTGGTGTTCGGTGCATACATAAAACATAAACGTAAAACAATAAGTAAGTTTAATTGTCTAAAGCTTGAAGTTATGAGGTCTTCATTGATATAAAAACATTTAATCTGATTTTATTCATCCATACCTTTCTCTTTCAAATTTTTGTGTGAAATGTAGTCAGGTTCTCAATATTTCTGAGGCCTTTGTACTTACCTGCTGCAGTACACTCAACTCACTTGATATTGAACGGTGGTAAGCAATCCAAGAAAAACCTTGTACTTACCCATCTAAAATTTGTCATAGAAATAGTACTGGCTAGATTTATTCTAGTTTCACTTCCCTTGCTCTATCTGACCTGATGACAAAAACATCTAGTTCTACTTCTCTATTTCTCTCTTATACTTACCCGTAACGTTCACCAAATACCTTTACATAGTACTTAACCTTCAGTACTTAACTGCAACCCACACAATTTAATAAGAGAAAGGTAATCTGTCCAAAATTCTGTCTTACATTTTGATTAAAATGTTCTCAAATAGGAAAATTAAATGATGTACATAAATTATATTGTTGTAATTTTCACAAAATGTTTCCTGTTTTATTGCATTAGTATGACCTATTTGGACCTCATGATCAGCTAACTTGAAAACCTTCTCGTCTTCAGCTCTTCAGCTGAACTATGAATCAGTGGTGGGAATTTTTCAGCGCACCACATAGCAATTATTAAAGTGACATCAAATACAAGAAGGCTTGACTTTTTCTCCTAATCTCTACCATCCTCCTCGAGGCTCCATATGTGCATGTGGTGGGGGGATGGTGTGGTTTGAGCAGCCACACCTGTCCTGGGTCTGGATAATTGGCGGCCCAGGATCAGAGTGGCTGCATACCTGTTGCTCGTTGGTTGGTTTAATGAGCAACAGGTAAAACCCCCATCCCCACACCCACTCAGGAGAGAGGAGCCCTTGTCATGACCTGTCTTCATCGTCTCTGGGGCTTGTTCGATCAAGCCCCCTCTCCACAGTTCAATACACTTGATGCTTAACGTGGGAAAAAAAGCTGATTTCAAAGAGATTGTTTTGACCTTGGGTACGCAGCTTTATAATTCAAACACCAAACGCTCTACATATACACACAGTAACACACAGACCACTTTACAAAACAAGGGAGAAAAGTAATTATGAGCGAGCCAGGCTCCCCTCCATCACTGCAAAGTTGTTTTTCTTTTTTCATGAAACTTATGATGGAGTATGAAATGCAGTTCACAAAACAGGAATTCATAGAACGATATTGCATTGAAACGCTGGAAATTACATGAACCTGCTTTCAGAAAAAAAATGTCTTTATGGATCTCAAGGGGTTTCATTGAAGCTTTTCCTATTGGGCAAGAAGTCTTTGTTGGGGTCTAATTGGCTCCTGTATGTTGCTAAATTCATCGCAAAAACTGAATTTGTATGTGGTGCAGGTTGTTTGTATAAAATTCTATACAGTGTGGATCGTTAAAGTGCCAGGAAACTGTTTTACTACTTTACGGCTTCTACTTTATTTTTCAGTGGCTAAACAGGAATTATTTGAAAATGTTCAATGCAGAGACCTACAATTCGTTATTTTCTCCTCAGACCCGGTCTTAATCCTCAACTTTGATGCATCTGGTCAAAAGATGCATTGGAATAAATGAAAGGACATAGATAAGTGAATATTATTCACTCATCTATTCCACCCTATAAATATCAATAGCCACGTAGTTGGCAATCGGCACTCTCATTAACAGACTCCAGTGTGCTTTACTGAGCCTCTGGGACCGCCGTGCCACCGTTTTTGTCTCAACACAACAATGACAATACACGTACAAAAGAGGGAGCAAAGAAATACAAAAAATCCGCTAATTGGAAATCAATTGAAATTCATCCTCCTCGGAAACAATGACATTTTCCCTCTCTTTTGGCACTGATTAGAGACAAATTATACTGGCGCCCGAGTGACATTTGGTGAGCCGGCAGGTTGTTTGGAGTGCAGCATGAGGAATCAACAGAGGTTTACTCATTTTCCCTACAGGATGTGTTTTCATGTGCATGTATGCATACGTGTCGGGTTTGTTTCCCAGACCAAGGGCATATGCTACCGTGGGCCTGTTCAGCCAGCGGACACCCTGTAGGAATAGCTCGATCAGAGCGGCTTGTTTACCATAATAATGCATCTCATCTCGGCACATCAAACACCCCTGCCTGCGCCGATACCCCGCTCTTTAATTTGATGCTGTTTGATCTGGCTGTGGCCGCCGCTGTCCCAGGGCCGCTCTCGCCGACAGTGCAACGGTTAGGGTAATTGCTGTGTACTATCACAAACAGGAGTTTCACAAACAGAACCGAACTGCCATGTGACGGCGACGTGTCCATTGGCCGATTGAAAAGACTAAACAAAAGCCCTGTGGTGTGCAGAGCTCTCGAAATTGGATTGTGTAGCATGCAATGGCCGTGCTCTGCGAGGCAATTCGATAGATTTCGATTTTGCAGGTCCAAGCCCTTGATCAGATATTTCTGCCGCAGCAAGACCAATCAGATGTATCATTCAATCATTTCATATCTGATTTGGAATCTAAAACAAAAATCCAAAGTTTTTTTACTTTTTTTCCCGCATGAGGGACCATGAAATGTTTTGGGGGAGCTGCTGGGCTCCGAGCCACTCCAGCACTGCGCCAAGCCGGCCTCCGAACAGGAGGACCGACTCCGCTCCCTGCCACCGAAGGACGGCGCCCGTGCACCGGGCATGGATACTCCATGATGCTTTCACAGGTTGTTTTTTTTTTCCTCAATCACTGGAAACATCACACGCCCGTTTTCCAGCATGTTTGTGACGTTTAACGTGACACACCAGAAAAAAAAAAAAAGAAAGGCATACTCGTCTACTAGCAATGGGAACGGCGTATTGGCCGTTTTTTAGCGGGTTTACCCACATTTGAAAAATGTACGTATTCATGCTAATTTTGGTGTAAAAATGGTATACTGTATGTGACCCAGATGGGGCTTGTCTCTCGCTAATGTAACTATCATTACAGTTTTCGGACTCTGTGTCGGCGACTTCCACAAATACATTTTGCGGGAAGCTTCAACCGGCTTGTAGCACCAACTATGCTTCTGGCTTCTAGCGCCAACAATGCTCGTGGCCAGGGCCATTTCTAGCTTTTTGAGGGCCCTATGCAAAATGTTGTTTGGGGGCCCCTATTTTGTGAAAATATGGTTGGGGGATTCCAAACCCTGGAAAGTGATCCAGGGGCATGCATTTTCCATTTCAATGAATCAATTTTGTCCACTTTAGGAGGAAAAGAGGTTAGATCCGTGAAACTCTGAACATCTTTTCTTTTCTCTCAATATTCAGATCAAACATCTCATGTTTACCCCAGCAATTTAAACCAACAGAAAATGATAATACATGGGAAACACTGAGGCTCCCCTCCATCAAGAAACTCCTGAAAACGTACAGGATTTACAGAATCTGCATTAACTTCTCCCAAATGGGCATAAATGAGACAGATGCTGCATTTTATTTAAAATGTTTATTTTAAATGTTAGAAACAGATTTTTTTTTTAGGAATCTAAAATAGGACAAACACTGCAACTGATAAATACCTAACATATAAAAATATCCTTTTCACCAATAAAAGAGAACTGCCAAGAGAGACCGGTCATTTACATTTATTTAAAAAAAAAAGCTAAAATGGCAGCTTGGGGGCCCCCTGGTGGCTTCGGGGGGGCTATGCAATCGCAAAGTCCGCAAACAGAAAGAAACCGCCCTGCTCGTGGCTTGTAGCGCCAAACAGCTCTCGTGGCTTGTAGCTGATGATGGCATGCAGCCTTCACCATAGACACCCGCCCTGTGGTTGTTGAGGGTTTTGAGCCCCCCTTCTGTACAAGTACTGGTGTTTTCGTTCTACCTTCCACCACTGGAGAGTTTTGAATAAGAGACGCCTGCACCATCCACTCATTTCAGCAAACATCAAGCAGCATGCAGGTGGAGAATATGACCTGCATTTGCAAATTTACTCCACCAGATGCAATGGCATAGAAATGCCCTGTGTTGTATGCCAAGCATGCTGAGAGGACAGGCTTAAAAACATTTTTTATCAAAAAAATATATATATTTCTTGGAAAGAAATCCTTAAATAGCACGAAATTGCCTCACGACGCACAAATCAAAGTCATTTGAAAGATTTGTTCGAAACTAACGAATCATCCACTCGTCTTGCATCACTAATCCGTGGAAACGAGCAGGTCCACTTGTGAAGCAAGACAAATGATTTGCCGTGAGGTGCTAATTAATCTGTTAATTATTTGAAGGAGGGACGGGAAATAATTCCCCAGCCACTTATTAGATATCCTGAAATTTGCCGCACTCGGGCTCGGCTGAGATACGACTTCCCCCCTCGAACAAGCAGCCATTTAGTCTCTCCCAGGGTTGTTTTCTGTTTGTCGCTAAGCATGTGGCACCTTTGTTCGTCGACCGTGTTGAATTTAATTGGGGATCCGTGGCGGTTGTGTCGGCCCTGCCGATTCAGACGCCTATGCAGTAACCCCCCCCATCGCTGCCACACACACACGCACACACACGCGCACGCACACACACACACGCACGCACACTTCCGCCGGTAAGGCAATTAGAATCAGCACACTTTGTTGAAGGCCCGGCTTCATCTCAAAAAGAAGGCAAATAAGCACAATGGGCTTGATCCGAGCGCTGTTTACACGTTTTGTGATCAAACGCTTGTTTGGGCGACAAATAACATCTGTTAAAATTTTCCAGGTGGCCCAAACTTGACGCCACTGATCCCCCTTTGGACGTAAATAGTCTCAAGACCTTATCGCATTCACCTGTCAGTGGCTATAAACGGGGGTTTATGTTTTTTAAAAAAGCATTTCCATATCCGCGTTCCATTCCACTCGTTAGAAGTCATCGGCACCGCCAGCCCGTCGTTTTCCCGATGTCTCTGCGCTCACGACGCGGCACAACCGCGGGGGCCGCTCATCGGCCGCTTTCGGAAAGAAAAAAAACAAAGCCGCTGTCAACACCCATGAATATTGCATCCTCCTCCCGCTTCCTCTCATGTCTAGGAGCGACCGCCGCGTCGCGAGCCGACTGAAAACAAATTCAATCTAAGAAGGGTCTGATGCCGCTCACAGCCTGTCCGTCCGAATATCTCTGAGCCTAATGAGATCCGGCAGTCAGCCTGTTCCTGCTGTTCCTCTAAAAGTGAAGGGAAGCAAGCCGGCGTCCAGCGATCGAACTAATTTGCCGAATCTGACAGTCTGTGTTGTCTTTAATATCACCTCCACCGGAGTGTGACAGCACTCCGCCCTGCCCCCGCCGTCATCTCCGGGCGACCAAACTCGGACGACCTTAACTAGTGATGACGGGGCGGCGTGTCAGGATCGAGTCACGGAGCGACTCGATCCCTCGGGCACCTGGCGATGACAAGCTTGTCCCTTTTCGGCGATTTGGCTCTTTCTGAGCGAATCGGTGGAAATATTTGTTCGGTTTCCAGGCTCTTCGTCTGTCTGATTCAGTCTGGGTAGCGAAAGTCAGAAGAGTCAGGGCTTTGGAGTGGCACTCTTTTCTCACAATTTCTCAAGAGTCACAAATGATTTGTCCGGGTGGAATGCCTCGGTTTAAATCACGTCACATTCAATATGAATTACAGTACGCCAAATGTCTCTACCCTTTATTTCAGCCGAAATAATTATTCTGTGTTTGTGAGTAGAAGATTCACCCTTTTAAAAGTTGTGTTCGCTGTGAACAAATCGTTTGCAAATCGCCGTCCATCACTGCAGGCAGGGTGTAGCAACTGTTTTGTTGATGTCGCCGGCTTCGTTAGGAGAAGCCTTCGACTCGGTCACAAGGTGAGACCGGATCTGACTTATGGCATCTTTTCAGTGCCTAAGTATATTACTTAGTACCTAATGGTGCTAACAAACAGTGGGAACTACTCATTTGCAAGTTATTTCACAAACGGTTGGGAACAGCATTTTACTTTGATCGATTCTATTTATAAAATTAAATATAGGAGAAATTATATTTTTTGTTTGTAATTAATAAAATTACATAAACAATAATTTGTATGTATTATTATTATTTCATTATGATTCTTATTTATCTGATATAATAATGTTGGATTTCCAGTTGTTATTGTTCGATTCTTTTCCTCAAAATCTTTCGGGCCAAAACAATGTGGAGCAGAACAACGGCAGAAGCTACAAACGCGCCTCGTTCGAACTGGGACGTCGCAAGCATCTCGTGGTTCAAGGTTCACCTAAATCACTGCCCACACAGGGCAGAAATTTATGGAAAAACTGACGAAATCTGAGCCAAAGTAGCCTGACGGTCGTGCGTTACCGAAACACCAACGATTGAAAAGGAAGAGAACGAGATGAGATTAAGAGTAAGACGCTTTATGACGTCATCATAATATGAACTACAAATGTGCAGGTGCTGGTTCAGAATGTACCTTCGTACCTGGTAGATGTGTGTGGATCTGTTCCATTGATATTTTTATCTGTTTGGTCCCCATTACTTTGCCGATATTCATGAAAAAATACGAAAAAAACATGAATCCACAGAAGCTCATCGCCACGTCGAGTGAAGTCCACTTGACTGTGCGAATAAGTGATGCGTTCTTGATCTGGGAAGGCGTCGAAAAAGTATAACCCGCGAAATTGTAATTAGTCACAGAAATACGCCTTTTTTTCGTATTTCATGGAAACGTAACCTATCGAAAATGTAATCCGAGGAAAGAAGTCACCACTAAAATTAACGTTAGTTCCATTGCCTTCGTAAACCTCCGCTTATACCTAAACCTCTGTAAATACGTCACTTCAAAATGATGTGAAAGAACAGCCAATCGTACAGAGCAGAGAAACAACCATCTGACACGAACAGCCAATCGTACAGCAGGAGTGCTGGAGCTTCCTCTGCTGCAGTACGTCAACATCTTGTGGTTTAAGTTTCATCCACATGGATCCAAATACGGAGCAGAATGAGTAAAAAACCGACAAAATCTGACCGAAATCACAGACGCAGTCCAATGCACTTCACGCCAAAATATGTCCAACCCGGCTAAAAGTATCTGGAACACAACAATGACATAAGCTACGAAGACAGATATTAGTGAAAAACAGGGTACGTGGTCAGAGCGAGGCAGAGTCGGTAGAAGGGAATCAGTCCGGAGAACGGTGGAGAGTCTGGTGCAAGCATCGAAGACAATCTGGCAATGGGTGACTGGTCAGAGAGGCTTATATATATATATATATATATATATATATATATATATAGTGGTTAGATAACAGATCGGGAACAGCTGTGTGCGCAGGTGAATGGAGTTGGACTAATGGGACAGGTAAGGAGAGGGAGGGGAAAGATCATGAAAATAACAATGACAACATAAATTTCCAAAAAAAATAAAAAAACTTTTTTTGGTCATAGAGGTCATGTATAAACATTGTCCTATACAGGCAAATACACTTAACAAACTGTAATGAGAAGGCAGAAAGTGTTTGTGATCTTGACTAAGTCTTCCATAATAATTCTAATTGCAAAATTAATGTTAAAGTTACAGAAGTTACAGCTCCATCGTTGAGAAAGCCCAGCAGAGGACGTACTTCCTGCGGTAGCTGAGGAAGTTCAACCTGCCTGAGATGATGATGGTGCACTTCTACACCTCCATCATCGAGTCCGTTCTCACCTCCTCCATCACCATCTGGTACGCTGCTGCCACCACCATGGACAATGCCAGACTGCAGTGTGTCATTGGCTCTGCTGAGAAGGTGATTGGCTGCAATCCGCCATCTCTCCAGGACCCTGAGGCGTGCGGGTAAGATGGTGGCTGACCCCTCCCACGCCAACACAAACTGTTTGAAACACTTCCTTCTGGCAGAGGCTGCGGTCCAACAAGGCCAAAACCTCTCTCCACAAGAACAATTTCTCCCCGTCTGCAACTGGCCTCATCAACAAGGACCCCCCACTGAAACACACCCCCCACCCCCCAGAGATACTACATGGTCCTCTACGCCTGAAATGAATGGGTCTGTCATTAACGCACATTCCTCATTCTTCTGGACTCTTATCTGTGCACATTGCACATACTGTTATATTTCATACTCTGAACATTTGCACATTCCTGCACAAACTGTACAGCTCTTTATTAAAAAAAAAATATTATATATTATACATATTATACACATATATATGAACTTACAACAAGTTACATCAATAAATGAAGTAAATGTTAATCACAAAACTTTAAATATAAATTCGGAATACACCAGCAAATTTCACCAAGACGATTCACAATTTGGAGACTCAAGGAACAAACATTGTACTGCTATTAGTTTAACAGCAATTCTTAAAAATCATATTCAGAATGTGTGCACATGGACACAAAAGTGCTGACATGCGATCTTTATAAATACTGTGACATTTGTTTACAAATTTTGTCCAGCTGTTTAATAAAACAATTATGAGACTTGTTTTGTCATTTGTTGTACTAATTTGCAAATTAATCTATTTTGCACTGACAAACAATCTCAAAACTTTAAACTCAGCAATTTTTAACAATTATTATTATTATTATTATTATTATTATTATTATTATTATTATAATAATTATTCTCATATATCCAAGTTAAAATCAATGTTTGACGTCTCATTGAGCTGGAACTGTTTCATACCTAATGCCATAAACGTTAGATTCATATAATGACATGTACGTGACTACTTTATGTTGACATGTCCAGGTCAGTCTGAAGTCAGTTGCAAAATTCTAAAACAATATTCAGGATATATACTAATTATAGTATATAACTACACAATGTTACTCCACAATGTTTGATGTTCATACGTTAAGTACATTGTGATGCATTGCACAAAATTATCAAGAAAACTGTAATACCTACCTAAAACGAATACGCTGAACCCCGTGTATTGCTGCCTGTGGATATATTAATTGTGTATGTTCTTGTGTTTGACGTACATGGGGCAGACGTGGCCGTCAAACAGACCGGTCGGGTCTGGCACAGTGTAGTTCCTTGAGTATCTCCTTTTTTGCATTCTTCATATGGGATGGAAATACAATAGTTCAGGACGTCGATCAAAGGTCCGTAGGTGATACGCGTATAAAGTGTTTGATATTTGATGTGCTCCACCAAAAAACGATGGAAATTATTTCAATGGTAAGGCACGCCCAATTCTTATTTCATTAGCCTCAAATTGATAAACTCAAATTAAGCTCACATTGTGTTCCTATTCCAGGTGCTTAAGTCCTAACCCTTCTGTTTCCTTTTATTATCACATGACAAAGCCACTTTGATTAAACTCATAATTTGAATTATGATAATTTGCATAAAGTCCTCTCAAATTGTAGTAAAAAGACTTCAAAACTGTACTTTAGTGCATTGCTTCAGTAAAATTACTGAATTACAGACATATTGAAATACATGGTTGAAAATGCTTTTTATTTAGGTAATCTCACTGTTGAGATCATGAGATACAAGCGGTTCATAAAATATGATATGATAAAATACACCTGCCACTTGACTCAAATCACCCCCCTGACGTGCTTTGCTGCGTTACATCTTTTATTTCATACTGTAAATCATTCTACTGTATGTGTCCACTGGTTATTGACTATGTGGCTATTCAATACATAAGTCAAATTCAATAAAAATTACAATTAAAGTTTTCAATAATTATTATGAATCCTTTCTGCACATATTTCATTGTAACACATTTTTTGCCCAGGTAATTTGCAGAAGATTAAAATGGTAATCCTTAAGATTGTTTTGTTTAAAAATCTCATATTTTTACAATATTTGATGGTTTATTTAGCTGGTACTTCATAAAAAAAACAGCCAGTCAGCACACACATAAAGTCAATGTATTGACTTTATGTGTGTGCTCCTCTATATGCTGTCCCTATTGTTGGTGGAGGGTTTCTGCAAAATGGAAATATGGAGTAGGTGCAAGCGAAAGAAGACTTGAAAGGCAGCCTTGGTTAATTTGAATAAACAGCATAGTTAGTTCTGGCAGATAATTCTTAAATTTACCTTAAAATGATCTTAATTTATTTAGCATCATTTGAGTTTGGCCTTCTGGGCTCTACTGCTCATCACCCCCGGTGAGGTGCACAGCAAACACAGGTTTACTCAGTGAGCTGGAAATATAGGAGTGATGAGCTCGAATCCCCCCATTGAATAGAAGAGTAGAGCCCAACAGGTGGATGCAGGGGGGGTGGAGAAGCGCAGCAACACAGTAAAGCAAGCAGGAAGCAAAGCAGATGGAGCAGGAAGGATTGGTTTGCGGGTGAAAAAAATACCTCAAGAGATCAAGAAAAGAACAAAACAACGCCAACGTCTTAGAGCGAAAACATGGGTAAACCTGAATCTTGATCGTGTCTCATGTCTCATGGATTGGCACATTAACCTTTTCTAAGTTAAAACTTATTCTTAAAGGAATCCCTTGAATGTATCGTTTTCCTTGACATCCAAATATTGAATAATATAACCTGCATACAAACTAATAATAACTAATAATAAAAAGTCTGATAATATTTCAGAAACTATATAAGTACACAACCAAATATAGTAAATAAATAAAATTAAGGAAAATTATATATATATACTATATATATAATTATAATTATTATTTCTAATTATTTATTTATTTATTTATTTATTTGTTTGTTTGTTTATTTATTTAATTATTTATTTATTTATTTATTTGTTTGTTTGTTTATTTATTTATTATTATTATTATTATTTTTTTCCCTCAGACTGGCCAGGTGCTAGAATCCTCAGTGGCAGCGCGCGGATCAGGATCAGCGCGCAGATCAGCTGCGGGATCCCCACGGGACCGGGTAGGCCGGGTAGGGAGGATATATCTGTCAGCTGTGACGCACACCCTGCCAAGAGAGAGCGCGAGAGAGAGAAATGGAGGGAGGGAGAAAATGCAGAATGCAAATACGATAAAAAAAATAAAAAATAAAAAAAAAGGAGACAGAAGGTGAGGAGGCTCGAGGGAAGGCCGAAAAGCCACAAAAGCGGAAGAGACGAGCGATCCGGGCTTCTATGGCTGAACGGGGACGGGGTCAGGGTATTGGGTATTCCTCCCGCTCAATGGGGAGTTGGGGAGGCATCACTCATCCTTTGGAAAGGGAAGGGGGAGAGGTTGGCGAGAGAGAGGAAGAAGAGCGATAGAAAGAGAGAGAAGGAATTAATGCAAGGATACGCATATCGTGGGTCGCCTCATACCTTTGCGTCGGCTCTTCTTCGTCCGTCCCTTCTTCCCGCCAGCGCAAGACACCGGGGAGGGGGAGCGGAGGGGCTACGCGACGGCGTTGGCTTGAAAGGAAGGGAGGAGAATCAAGGAGAAGAGAGGAGAGGAGAAATGGTGAACCACACAAAGCGGAGCTCCGGTCTCGGAGCTGTCAATCACTGGCCAACGTGAAAGATGGCTTGCTACGAGCGGAGAGGAGGGGCGCTGTGTTGATGCTGATGAAATGAGCGGCACAGTTTACGGAGGGGAAGGGGGAACGCGAAACGATACATCCGATGAAAAGATTGTAAAGACGTGGCAGGTGTAGGCGCTCTGTTTGTTGTCATAATTGTGCCAAGCCGTAATGTTCTCCCCCATCCGCAATAGTGATGCAAGAAAGGATTTGTGAGCAGCGAGCGACGCGTCTAAACGACTCGGGAGCGGCGAGTCGCTCCAGCAAAGGAGCGGTTCGTTCACGACCCGGTAACTGCAGCCAGGCACACATGGCGACCGGTGACTCGAATCTCGAACGCGAATGCGACCCGTGAGCCGTGAGTCACACCTGCGCATCGGCCTGCGAGAATTCCTTTAACAACTCAGAGCCGACTGTTCAGCTTCGCATTCACGAAAGTTACACCGACAGAATCAAACGAACCGAAGCGAAGACCAAGAAGGTTGATAAAAAATGCCACCCCTGTGCATCCAGAACTGAGACGCTGGCGGCTGGCATGATAACTGTGTTAGCTCGACACATGGCTGCAGAAGGGATGTGACCAACTAGCCAGCTCCCATACATCTAACGGCACTTAAAAAATTGATTATGTAACATGTTGACATTTGTCTGAAAACTGTTTAAATATGGGTTAATGGAAAAACTGCTTCCATTACTTGAGTGAGCCTCTTCAATCAACATGGCAAATGATTATATCATAAAATGTCACACAATTAATGCCTAAAGTCCTCGGTGACATACGTACGTGTTCAACAATGGCGGTAACCACTTAAAATGCTGTCTCTAATAAAGAATACAGCTAATAATTACATACATACATGCAAATACATCACATACTGTACATGTATTTACTCTGGCGCTTGTAGAACGCCTCTTGTCCAATCAATTAACTGGACCAGAACTAACTGTTTAACATCAATTACAACATTTTCCCCAAGCGCCTTCAGACATAGAGGTATATAAACAATGAGGGAATTCAGCTTTGGTTTAGGTCTGTGTCTTGGGGGACAGTTCACGAATGGCAAAATAATGACAAATTAAAAATAAATGAAAACAAATAAGTTTTGAGTGCTGTTCACTTGAGGATACTGAGGATAACAAGGATATTTCCATCAAGTGCAAACACGTGCACATCATTTTTTTTGTACCACACGGAAATAAGACAATTGTGGTAAATATCCAGATTATGCTTAAATATTGTTGTAAGTCTTGCGTCGGTCACAAAAAGCCTCTATAACGAGATCTTTTAACATTGATGAAAAAGCAAATGAAAAATGACTTGATCTACAGGTGATTCTTCAATGGCTTGCTAAACTACTTCTGTCAGACAACTTGATGGCACCACACCCTTCCTTGCCCTTCCTGGCCACTCTGATAGTTATGGCCCACGCATGTATGCATTTGGAATTTCAAGTTTTAATATTTTCACGCTTATGCGGGCTCCACATTTGTGACGTTTCCTAAACATGTGCCCATGCATATGCCTGCATTGTTAGAATTTGAATAGAATGGAACAGAAACATAAATGCTTTATATTTGCAAATGTTTTTACGCAGCAACACCGTCGGGTGTCGCTCGTCCCACTACGTAATGGCCCATAACGTAGAGACAATGGCTGGAGAAACTGATCATCCCAAGTGATATCAATCTGATCATTTAGATCATGTAGTAATAATAATGTAATTATAAAAATATCTAACATTTTGTAATTATAATAGTAACTGATAAAATAATCTGATGATCAATTGAAGCTTTCAGCGGCACGTTGAGATGCAGCGCCGGGTTCAGGCTGGACAGGGATTTAGAGATAGATTTTGATTTACTTTGTTTCCTTATTTCTTACAGTGCTTATTTCTTACTCCTACAGGCAACTGCACCATGCATGTCATGCCTGTTCCCGTGCTGGTTGTTGTGGTTTTATTTTAGATGTATTTATTTGAAACGAGAAATGTAAACACAATGAAGGGACTCCACTCCCCCCTCCACTCAGTTTTCCTCGTCGTGGTGATGGAGGCTGATGGCCCTTCAGTCTGAATGATAACATGTGACACATACCGGTGCATCGCTGATTACTGAAAGAAAACTTCCAAATTGTCCTAGTTGTCACCATAACTAAAATAATAATAATAATAATAATAATAATAATAATAATAATAATAAGAAGAAGAAGAAGAAGAAGAAGAAGAAGAAGAAGAAGAAGAAGAAGAAGAATCATGATCATGATCATGATCATCATCATGATCATCATCATCATCATCATCATGATCATGATCATCATCATGATCATCATCATCATCATCATTATCATAATAATAATAATAATAATGTTATACATGAAAATGCTGCCTTCTGCACACACTATGAGAATTGCGCACATGGTGGAAATGCCAACATAAAATATAATATTAATACATAAGCAATGATAATAATAATAATAATAATAATAATAATAATAATAATAATAATAATAATAAAAATAATAGTAAAAAATATTAAATAGGCAGCAATACACAGGATCCAGTTTGTTAGTCTAGTTCATTTGGTGTCCATGTGCAAACATTCTGGATCTTGTTCTTAAGAACTGATGTTAAACTCATTGCAGCACCGTGTTTATTTCTGGAGTCTCAAAACTGTAAATCATCCTGATGAAATGAGCCTCTTAACACTGACATATATGGGGAATCAGCAGTCATACCGATAATGTTCTCATCATTGTTTTTTTCGACAGCATTTTTCTGTAGTACTTTTTTTTTACTTTTGTGACTGACCTCAAGGACTGGATATTTGGACAATTGTTTCTTTATGTCTTAGACTTCTGGCTTATTTTCAGCATCTGGAACTAAAACAAAAATAAACGTTGTAATTAATTTGCATAACAATAACAATGAATACGTGTTATTTCAAAACATAATAAATTCATGTTAGTTATAACTAGTACTTCATTATATTTTTTTCTGTTCATAATCTCTAATTGGAAAATATAGTTTTAATAGATGACTTTTCTATATTTGTAATGCAGACAACATTTATGGAACTTTAACATTAATTTGACATTAGAATTATCATGGAAAAACTTGTCAATACTTAACGCTTTCTGCCTTTTCATTTGGGTTTGCTAAGTTTATCTGTAGGAAACTGTATATACATTAAGTTTCATGAAAATAACCGTTTATAATTTATTTTATTTTAAACCAAACCTTGTCATTGTTATAACTTACCTTGTTGCCTGAAAGTACATGTGCCGTCTTAGCAACGGCAGGTGATGTTGGGTCTCGTGCATGTATTTCTGTGAGTAGTTACCATATCATGGCTTCTATTTTTCGGACACCTCGCTGGATCTTGAACGCATCACTCAGAGTCAAGTGGACTCGACTTGACACGGTCACAAGTTTTTCTGGACTAATGTTTTTTCTTATATTTTCATGAATATAGCAAATAATGGGAAGTCATGGGGACCAAAGATATAAAATATCAATATCAGAAGGTTGATAAACATATACACAACAAACATATACAGACGCCTAGTTTCTAATCCCTATCCACTACAGAGCGATGGAGTCGGCACTGCACACTGGACACAGTGCCAATGTTCATTCTGAATCAGAATGGGCACATTTACAGTACATAGTTTGATAACGTCATAAAGCGTCCTAATGTAAATCTCATCTCCTTCATTTGTTTACACAGTGGCGTTGACACTTGGGGCTCAAATGTGGTTGGTTAATCACTAAATTCTCCTCCGTATGTTGATCGATTTGGATGAAAGTTGAGCTGAAGCCACAAGATGTTTGGGACATACGGGTTCAAACCAGACGTCAACCCTGGTCGTTACTTCTGCGGTTGATGTATTTCATATAGTTTTAGCCTGAAAAATTCGGAGAAAAAGTTAAACCACGAGATGTTTGTGACATACGGATTCATACTTCACCTCAACTGTACTTTTAGCCCTATTGTAGATACTTTGGAGTTTGATAACTTAGATCGATTTGGATGACAGCTGAACAACGACATGTTTGTGACATGCAGGTTCAAAAGAGACGTGAACCGTGTTCTGCCGTTCTTCTCTTTCAGATAGCTGGACCCCGAATAAATATATGTGCAGGCAGCAATACACGGAGTCCATTTTAGTCGTGTTAGTTATGTACAGGTACTCCTCACTTAACGACCTGCCTGTTTCATGACTGTTTGGACTTACGATCAACTCTCTGACGAGTCCGTATTGTCCGCAGCATGCGCGGACGATAGCAGCATCAAGCATCTCATCACCCTTTATATACACTACATACACTAAATTAAGCAGACGCTTTTATCCAAAGCGACTTACTTCCGGGATCACACTACACAAATTCTGCCAGATAATGACCCGAACTTGTAATGTTGGACACATTTGTCATTGTCCAGCCCTAATTTGTCTTTATCCTGTGTAGTGTGACATTATAGATTTAGTCATTCTCGTAAACTTTTCAAGATTTTTCGTAATCCGGCATCAAACTACTAGAATTCAGCCTCATTCTGCCCTGAATTTGTAGTGTGACAACATTTTAACTGCCACAAAAGTCGTGTTTCTTTGTCCTTATTTTGTGCAGTTGACATAATAGATTAATTATTTGTACTGTATAGTACGGATTTTTTATATTGACATGAATACTAACATTTCTAATTCTTCAGCTGTAAATGAGTCACCCAGTTGAACAAATTTAAGACAAAACTTTTAGTATTGTAAAGTATTGTAAAGTTTTCACTATACACTTACAGTACTTGTGCGTGTAGTGGGAAATTGGGAGAAGAGATGAAAAAACAGGTCAGATAATTGTTTTATTAAAAGTGGTCCAAAACATCTGAACACAATCAAACAAAATATCACAGAATTCCTTAAGATCACACAACATGTAATAATTGTGTATTCTTCATTCTTCAGTAATTCCAAAAATAGGGCGAAAAAAGCTATTTACAACTCATGTTGTCAAATAAAACAGTGTTTATAAACATTGCATTATATTAAATAATTTAACACAAAATGACAATGTTGGATAATGTGTTCTTGTTTTTAAGATCTGCTGTTAAACTGAAAGCTGTAAACTGCTTGTTCCTGGAGTCTCCAAAATGTAAATCATCCTGATGAGACGAGCCTCTTGACACTGACATGTCTGGGGAATCAACAGTTATATTTCAAGGCTTCTCAACTACACTAACTTTTTCAGATAACTTCATTATATATATATATATATATATATATTCATTCCCAAAAACCGATTGAGAAGACCCATCGGCGTTCAGACGTGGGAACCGTAAGTGCAGAAATGCCAGCTCATTTCTGCGTTTTCAAACTCATTCCTACAGAACTCTCTCGAGCCCAGACGCCACATTATGCAAAATACATGAAGAGTTTGAGTTTGACATTTATTATGTAAATACACACACAAAGAACTTTAATTCACTGTTTGTTACATGCTAAAGATACAGTATGTCTTAATAAAAATGCACTTTTCATTTAGAAATAAAAATGCGGAATGACGTTCATTCGAGTCGGGTAATATTTCGAAAGCATGACAATACAGTTGTGGTCATCGTGGCTTATTTTACAAGTTCTCATATACATTTGTAAATGTTGCTTTGTGTGTTAATTTACTTTGTGCAACATATCGTTGAGACAAAACTGACTTTTATTACACAGCACAGGGTACACAATGCAACTGAAATGAGTCGTGTCTTGGAGTCCATATTTCTTTCTTTGCTACGGTCTGACGGTGAAAACTGAGAAAAGTGAATCTTTTCTGGAAGGTTCCTTCTACAGCTGCAGAGGCACATCGAGGCCAGGTGTGTTTTGAATGGTTGACAAAAAAAGAATGCATTTCAAATGAATTGCATATGATCCTCAAGCGTTTTCATGTGGAGGACCTTTAATGAGATGTGAATTTGGCTACGAGCCCCATTTGATTAGATCTCGTCTCTGGGAGCCCCATCTCAGAAGATCTTTTATCACCGGACACCATTTGGCTTCGCCCAAACTTCCCTACCCATCGATAATGTAGTTAGTGAAATAACGGTGAAACTATGATCAAATCGGTTACGAGTTCAGATCTTAACTTCCGATCGTTTTGCAGATTCTGCTCCAACGACTGACTCAGTGAAAAACATTTCTTAAATTTCCTCGAACAAACACTTTTTTGGTTTGATTCAGTCGGTGTAACAAGGTCGAGAGAAGAAGGCCATCGGAGAAGAAGGATCAGTTCGGCTCCGAGTTGCGATCATTGACAGTGATTATAGTTGTGTTATTTATTTGGGAACAATGCAAAGTGTGAATCAGATCGGATCACCTTAAAGGTGAATTAATCAAAATGCCTTCACATTTTTTTTCCCACATGAATTGAATCCCCAGTAATCATCTTTTTGGTTCGCAAGTTGAGAATCTCAAACAAATAGAGCGGAGCATATTTGTCTGAGAATGGCGTCTCGGTGAAGGCCCATGGGTCTGGCTGCAGTTACAGAGTCAAAAACAAATGACTGTTTTGGAGTGACTGGAGTTTTGCATGATAAGTCACTATTGCACATTCTCTATGGACTTGTCAATGAAATAATGATGAAGTCCATAACTACGGATCATTTTGCTGGGGACCGCGCATTGAAAACCACCAAGAGCGCTTACCTCCGAAGCCCTAGTTCTTCCATTTAAGTGCTGACGAGGATCTGCGTGGGCACGAGAATGACATTTAAATTCGCTTTTAATGTGGATTCTCGCTTGGCTTTGTGAAGAGTTTTGTTGACTTGGTTTTTTGTTTTTTTTCCCTCCAAATCATCCTCTCACAAGCCTGCGGCGGCTGAATGGCTCTCATTAAACCAGCCTCTCCCCGGGTTATTACCATTGACTGTATACAGACGGATCATTAAATAGTTTTTCCATTTACAAGACCCCTGTCTCTATTGATGTCCATTAATGTAAAACAAGCGAGAGTCAACGGCATTTGGAACACCCTGACTTTTCCCTATTTATGGATCGCGGACTGTATCAATAACACACGGAAGGAAGGGCAGTAATTATCGGCTTTATCTGATAGAGTAACACAAGCAATTTAGTCGAGCGCACTTTGCTCTCGTTTGACTAATGGCCTGGTCTCCGAGCGACCGCAAAGTCGCCCAATCAACGCTCACGTTCTCTCATCAATTTGGGAAAAAGTAACGACGTTGACTAATTTTCACCAATCTCGTCGATATTAAACCCCTTTTTGTATCTATTGGGATGCAAAAAAAAATAAAAAATAAAAACAAAGTGAAGAGATTGAAGAGGGCAAGCACCGCGTCTTGAGGAGATTTGATTCGGTTCTCTGAAAATAAAACCTAAAATAGTTCCCACAAATAACCAGAATAGTCATTTCTGTTTCCCTCCGCCAACATCTGGAAGAAAGGAAGAGAATTAAGTAGAACCGGGAGCGACATCAGCCAAGGTTTTTTATTGGAACTGGGGTTAAAAATAAGTAAATGTCACACATTTCAAAATAATGACGTTATTGACATCAACGCCAGCGTCACCATATCCACTATCAATAAATCAATTTTTTTTTCTTGATGGTGAATTTGCTTTTTATTTGTTTTTCACATTTTGCAAACACTATATGAAGGGTGTTTTAAACTCTCGTGGAACAGGGCAAAAAATATATATTTAAGATGTAGGTTATTTTATTTTACTCCGTTCACTTGTGGAAGGAGACATGCACCGCGCGTTATGGGGACACTTTCTCCTGCCAGGGAGAAAGTTTGAGATTTATTTACCACAAAAAAAGTAGATACAAATCAGGAGGGGGGACCAAGACCAAAATCAGGGGAAACTGCATTTTTGCAAAATTCAAAACTAACTATAATTTAAAAATAAAAATTAGGTTGTGGTCTACAGGTCAACCAAACTAAAATGGAACATGAGACATCGCAAACAAAATGCGTCAACATGTACAATAATTCATAACTTATGTACAACCTGTTGATGGAAATGCATGCAAAAATAAATGCACTCCCTCTACAAAACTCTTCCATCTTCAAAACGGGATTGTTAAATCAAATAGAAATCCTCCCCCCCAATGAGTTGGAACCAAATGGATTCTTCCATCACGCCTCGATGTCCTGGATTCAGTCAGAGCAGCCCTGAGGTTGGGGTTTCCTCTTCAAGCCGGCAAGACGGCCTGTCGCCGCCAGGACCGGTCATATGGTCATAGAGAGAGAATAAAACAAATTAAAAAAAAAAAAAATCTGCAAAACACTACAATGTTAAGGCGGCAGATGAGGGGGCGTGGCTAAGGCCCATCTGCAGGCCACAGGGCCGGCTTGGCCCCGCAGCGGCGCGGCTGTTCCGTATCCGGCTGGGAGAGGTTTCATATACGTTGCACCGTCTTTTGGGCGGGGATGGCGCTGGTGCAGGACACGGAAACGCCCGCGGACCAGAGCACCACCTGGTGAAAACAGACCCTGATCGTCGCTTAAATTTCATGTCCCGCTTTTGCCAGCGAGGCCTTTTTGTTACTATTATCCGTATCGCCCTCGCCATGCCGGCGCTCCACTGCCAGGAAGACTCAGTTTCACTCCCTCAACCCGTCCGTGTGGGTAGAGACTCCCACAGTTGACATTCTGCCATTAAGCGTGGAAAATGATACACACAACGATATGCTTGACACAGTTTGAGGCGGTCGTTGTCTGTAACATTTGTTGAGCAAAAATATGTAGGGCTGTGCTACCAAAGCTTGTAAGCTGTCTGCCGCCATGAGTCAGAGCGAGCTTTCAGCCTGGCAGCCCTCACCCTCTGGAACTCTCCCCCTCACGTAATCGGTAACGCCCCCACCCTGGACACTTTCAAAACAGGCCTCAAGAGCCACCTTTTCACCATGGCCTTTCCCCATTAGTTAGTTAGTTAGTGAGTTAGTTGAGCTATTCCTTTGTTTTTGTTTTTGTTCCTCTCTCCCTTAATCTGCCCCCTCCCCCTGACCCTCTCCTGTAAAGCAACCTTGGGTTTTTTGAAATGCACTGTACAAATTGAAGGTATTATTATTATTATTATAATTATTATTATGAATCAAATAGATAATTATAACACCAGTGTAGTTCTACGAGGCAAAGTTAGTAATGGCACAATACTTTATTAAAAGTTGGCGAAAAGAAGGCATACAGCCAAGTGCTTGTGAGGTATAACCAACAAACATTGACAGACAACATAGATCTGTTCTACCTAATGCATTGTTTATAGTATAGAGAAGTCCAACAAATATATATTTTTTTAAAGTAATGGTTAATATCCGCCGATATTAACTGGTGGTTAATATCATCTCTTATGGATCATTATCATTATATTCTATTATCGTATTTCAATATTTTAATTGTGATGTTTTAATTTGATTTAATCCCCTAATAACTTTGCCAATTTTATCTATTCCTCATTTTTGTAAATGATGTAAAACTTTCTTTATTATTTTATTTAAAAATGTATTTATTTTATTTTTGTTTGAGTTTTTTGTTCTCTGTGATTTCTTTCAGTATTATTTTTGTCTTTTTTTTAGTTATGTTTTGGTGAAGTATAGTAAGTATAGGCATTTGACGGGCTCCATTTTGTGATTTACTGTATCAAGTCAGCTCTATTCTCATTCTGTGTTCTATACAAGCAAAAATGTATTGTACTCATGCATTTGGTGGGTTTGATAAAGATGCTGCCTTGAGGGAGGTGAGTGACAGCTGTCTCGTGCCATCCCTGCAGGATTTTCCTACAAAGGGACAAAAACGATGATCCAACCCGTTTCCGGTTCATTTGCCTCACGCGGCGCAGCCGTCACCCCAGTACGACCCGGGCTCCCGCTCCCGGGGGCCTGCCCCGCGCCTTCCAGTAAATTGCGCAACGGCCAGAATGTGAATTGTTTATCCCGAGGTGAACTGTATGTTTACTATAAAACTTGATGTTTGCTGCCCACATTTTCCTGTTTATTGCCTTATTCCTTGGTTTATTTTTACAGTTTACGGTTCATTTCTATTTTTATCTTTTTGACCGATCATTTATCATGAGGTCATTGCACATTGACAAATTAATATTGTTGACTGCTTATTCTAGGTGTATTTTTCCTGTTTGCTGTTCATCACGAGGCTTATTTTCATTGTTTCATTGATTTACAGGTTAAATGTGTATCTGCAAATTTCCTTACCTCCTTGTTAGGTCAGTTCTAGGTTTACTGAACATTTCCCATTTTTCCTTTCAGAATTTGTATTCATTTAGCCAATTTATAGGTTTATGTACCCTTCATTTCTACTGGTTTTATTACTTTTAGGTTTATTTTCATTGTTTTCCCTTTGTCTACTTAACTTCAAACTTATTTTGTCTTGCCAATTACTTTTCTCAAATTTTGTTGTAATGCCTTATAAATAAGGTATCTATCTATCTATCTATCTATCTATCTATCTATCTATCTATCTATCTATCTATCTATCTATCTATCTATCTATCTGTCTATCTATCTATCTATCTATCTATCTATCTATCTATCTATCTATCTATCTATCTATCTATCTGTCTATCTATCTATCTATCTATCTATCTATCTATCTATCTATCTATCTATCTATCTATCTATCTATCTATCTATCTATCTATCTATCTATCTATATTAAAAACAAGTTAACAGTGTTTCCAAAAAATATGCACAAACGGCTTTTCATACGGGCTTTAGGTATTTTGGAGACTTCATACATCGACACCCAATCCAAGATAAACCAGAGTAATCCAAACAAATATAGGGGGGGGGGGAGCGCCAATCGACAAAAAAAAAAAAAGAATGATGAAATTGTCATTGACGGGCCAATTAGAAAATTCATGTCCCTCCCGACGTTTTCAATCTGCTCTCCCCCGGAGACATTCGTCATAAAAACGGGGGTTTTCTCGGCGACGTGCAGGACGACATTGACTGGAGGGGAGTGCTCTCACTCGCTCACTCAAAGGCGACAGTAATGAATGTGGGATCGCTCAGGCGTGGCGTTTTTTTTTTCTGCGCGGCTCGACAGCCCCGCCTGTTTACGTAAAAGGCGTCTGTTTATTTACGCGGCCCGACGCCATAGAGATTTAAAAGCCGAGCTGAAGTGGTGCTTAAGAAAAAAAAAAGAAAAAGAAAAAAAAAAAGAAAAATTCCAAAACCGTCATCTCCATAATCTCCAGCTCAGTAGGCTCCGCTGGAGTGAGAGAATGGAAATTACAGGCTGTCAGGCATCAATGACAAAGAGAAATGGGAAAATGGTGGACTATTAACAGCCATCCTCCGCTCGTACATAGGCACGGAAAACATTCTCGCTGGCCCATTTAACACCGTGTCAGGCAAGGTCACTCTCCGTGAGTTAAGATTGTTGGGATGTTTAACCCGTGCCGGCCGCCATTATCTCAACACTGTGACAGGGAGGTTAAAGGCGCTAAGGTTTTATAATATAACTACGTGCGTGACGTCCAGATGAGTATAGATTTGCATCTGAAAAAAAAAAAAAAAGGCAACCAAAGCGGTTATTCCAGCTGCCTGGTAAAATATCAAATAAAGGTCAGAACATCGTTAAGTAATGAATGTACTCTAAGGTGTGCGGTCTTAAAGGCCACCGTCACTATTTTCGGGGGCAATTTTTTTTAGCTGTTTGGTGTTTTTTTTACAGGACTAGAGTACTACCTGTCGCGGCACATTGATTCACCACGCTCTGCCTTGTGCTGAGCGAGGCAGTCGTCCAAATCTGCGGCGCCACATCAAAACAGTGGTTTTGAAATGGTCACTAAGTCCCCCTTTCGCTCGCTAATATCCACAGTATCTTCAGCTCCGTGTTGGCGAGAATCGGCTTTGTTTCTCACTGATCACCACCATGTCAGGAATGCACGCCTTTCAATAATGAACCACCATCCCAGGCTGAAACTGGCCTTCAGGAAGGTGTAAAATAAGGTCTCTCTCTCTCTCTCTCTCTCTCTCTCTCACTCTCTCTCTCTCTCTCTCTCCAATCATCCCTACCGTTTTGAAAACCCGTCCGGCGCATATACAATCTGTTGCCAACTGAAGAACGACTCCTCATTGGCTACTCAAGTGGAATTTGATTTGGATATTTTGGTATAGAAGCACTGTTGGAAAAATGTAGGGAAAAACCCAAGAAGCTTGGTAAACTTAACTTGGCGTACTTGGCGTACTCGGCTGGTTGGCGTACCCGGCGTACTTGGCGTACTCGGCATACTTGGCGTACTTGGGCAACCATGGTCGCCCAAGTACGCCTTTAAGTTCAACAAGCTTCTTCCAAATATTATTTGGAACGTTGGATTCCCAGAGGACAACCACACACTACTTTTCCCAGTCGCCTGGTCCAAAGAGAAGAATTAAAACCCCTTTGCGTTTTCACCATTTACGTGGCATTGTATGGAGGAGTGAACTTGCACGGTATATATTTAAGCAATCCAGGTTCAACGGTCTGTGACTGCAGCACCTTGGCTGATCGTCAGCGGACCGTTAGACCGGTGGAGCGGGGAGAACACATCTGCCACCCGCAAATTGCTGACACTCGTGGAGCGCGTTTTTAGTTCAAAACGATACGTGGGTGTCTTTATTGGCGCTTTGCCTACTGTAGAACCGTCCAGATCCTGAAGGACAGCCACCTGTCCACGGGGCTTTAATCTCTAACAATTACAGTATAGTCTACAGAGTAGACGTCTCCCACATCTTAAATAAAGAACCCATACCCTAACCCAAGTGCGTTTTTTTTTTTTTCCTAGGTTGCGATAGTTGGGGGAGAAATGTGCCGTCCTTATCCTTTATAAATCGACTGCCCGGTGGGCAACATTAGGTTTGGTTGAAGTCAATGTAATCCGAGCTATTTAAGCGTTTTATGGATGGTTTACAGTGTTGTATTTCTGTTACCTTTCTCTATTTTTCCAGCTGGACTATTCAATTTTCATGTTTGTCTTTTTGTTTATTCTTAATTATGTTGACACTCTAGTTTGTCTCAGTAATTATTTAAAAAAAATTAAGCCATTTCAAATTAGCCCGATATGTCCACCTGGATGGATATATTCCTCTTTAAAAAAGTTTGAGGTGATCAGTCCAGGTTTTCAGGATCAAGAGTTAATTGTTGCACTTACTCTGCACCTTTGGCCTTCTTCCTAATGTAATAAAGATCATTCTACTTTTCATTGTGGCAACCAAAATGACATCTGAAAGAAACGGACGTCCATTTTAGAACTGCTTGTCCGTGGTCTGCAAACAGACATGTGTAAACCCCTATGTTTGTACAAACCCTTGTAGCTCATTGTGCATGGGGGATCATTTGCGTTTATGTTTTCCATGATGCCGTTATATTCATTTTTCCAATTGATTTTCCATTTGCAGGATTAATCGTCCGAAATAATGTATGTATGTGTGTATATTTATATAGAAACAGTCTTTATTTGTCACACAACACACCACACTACAACACATGCTTGCACACACATGCTTTGGATGGTGGCTGGTGAAATGGTTCCTCTGCATTTAACCCATCCTGGCCTGTCCTTCCTCCGGGGCCACAGCCAGGAGCAGTGGGCAGCATACGTGGACGCGCCCGGGGACCAGGTGTATACAGTATCATCCCTAGTCAGACGATGATGTGTGCATGTTTTTGAGGGTGGTCCTTGCTGATGTTAGGTGGAGGAAACCCCATGTGAGCACGGGGAGAACATGCAAACTCCACACAGAAAGGCTCCTATTTGGGAGATAACCCGCCGGCACAGTGGCACAGTGCCAACAGCGCCCCAGGCAGGAATCGAACCCAGGACCTTGTTGCTTTGAGGCAGCACCTACCTGTTTAAAGACCATTCAGACTTACGACCAGCTCTACGACCTGCCTGTGTTGTACACTATGTATAATACCAAGTCTCAGTGTCAAGCATCTCATCGTGCATCACCCTTTATAAACTATATACACTATATACACTGTATATACTATATACACTATATTCACTATATATCCTGTATATACTATATATACAACGTGTACACTATATATACTATGTATTTTGTGTTTGCTCTACTTCATTGAATCGTTTCCCAACTTTACCTGATTTTGGATTACGGATTTCGGATTATTTGCACTGTAATATCCCTACTATTTCCTGGATTTGACCCTCGCCTGAATTGGTTTTCCGATTTTGGAATGTGGACTCTGGCTTAGCTAGTGCTCGGCTAACACCAGTTAGACTGTTAGCCTAGCATATTTCTAACTATGCCGGCACCGATTCCTCCCTCCTCGGATTGTGGGAACTGTTTGCGCCTGGTCGACAGACTGCGCTCGAGAGAAGTTGGTCTTCAAAGACATCCACAGCCTGCGTGAGGATGTGAAGAAGAAGGATGAACTTTTTATGTGTCTGACCTCCATGGCTAGCGCTCAGGTTAAGCACATCTCCTGCTCCATGTCCTCCGCGTGATTGGACCGGATTTAGACTCCACTCTCCCATGGCCTGGAACCATCCTCACTGCGGGTGAGTCGGATCGTTGTGGGAGACTCTCCGGCTCGAGAACAGATTCCAAGCCCTGGAGCCGACAGTCGATCCCAGAGTTATGCGGGAATTCCCTCCTTTGTGGTGGGGGGCTCACAGTCCACCGTGGCATCGAGGGCACCAAAACGGTCTCTACCACCACCGGCCTCGTTCCCACTGCCGCCTGCCCGGGCCTCCGCTCCCAAGTCAGTTGGTTGCTCCTCCGCCGCCTCGGCTCCCGCAGCGTGATCTCCGCCCATCGGAGCCGCCCCGCGGCCACTGACTTGGACCGCCTGCCCGAGCTGCCTCCGGGAGGACGGTGCTCTCCTGGCTTGGCTGCTGCTGCTATCCCCCGGAACTCCTATGCTGCCGGACCTCAATCCATGCTCATTGTCGGCTCCTCCATGATGCGACACATCACCCTGCCTGCGGCTAAAACCCCCTCGTCTGGGATATAGATTCCAGAATCCCACAGCTGCTGGATCACTGTTCTCATCCACGTCGGAACCAACGATCTCAGGAACAAACAATCGAGACGTAAAATTAACGCGTGTCCTTCAGCTACGACCATGGCTCAAGGGATACTGCCGCTCCCTCAACGTACCATTTGTGGACAACTTCGTCACCTTCTTAAATCATCCAAGCGTCTTCAGACATGATGGAGTTTATCCAAACTTTCACGGATCACACCCCCACAGCTTGAACATGGAACTTACGCTGAAATCTTGTGTTCGCTGCTGATGTTTGGTGAGTCCGTCCAACATTAATTACTGTCACTCTGCTCTACAAATTCCTGTACTCATAAACCATGGACCGAAATAACGTAACTCCCCTGTAACATACAGGAATCTAAACAATTTACTACCAGTTCGGACTCAAACTCTCAGTACCCCATAAAGCCATGCACCCAGAACAATAAAAATGTCTTTATTAAACATCAGGTCACGAACTAACAAGTCATTTTTAGTTAATGAGCTTATAAATACTCATAACCTGAATTTCTCTTGACTGACTGAGACCTGACTGGATAGAAATGGCACATGCGCACTCATTGAGACAGCACCTTTCTAATTTCAAGTTCATCCAAACCACTAGAGCTGACCTGAGAGGCAGTGGAATAGCTGCTGTCTTCTCTGATATGTATATCTACAAGGAAGTCCTCCTCTGAGAATTCACGTCTTTTGAACACCTTACTATATCTATAAACTGCAGTGCCCCTATTTAAATCATAGCTGTCTATCAGCCACCATATTCCAAATGTGGCTTTCTTGATGAATTCTGAGCTACTGCCCAAGGTCTCTACTGGAGGCAATTGACCTCACTCAGCATGTTTCTGGACCCACCCACAATAAGGGGCATACTCTTGACTTAGTCATACCAAAAGGACCAAATATCACTGTAGCCTATGTCCTGGATGTTGCTGTTTCAGATCACTGTTGCATTTTCTTTGATGTGTCTGCTCTTCCTGTACACCAGAGGGTTACCCGAACAATTAAAAAATGTATCATTTACAATAATACAATTGAAACCTTTAAGATAATTGTAAATGAGTTACCGCTGTTCAAGGCATCATCCGCTGAAAGACAAGCATAGAAAGCAAAAGGCCTCTTGGAGAAATCAAGCAGATATTAGGCAGTTTAAGAGAGAGTCTCGCCGGCAGAATGAAAATGGAGAAAGACAAATCTCCAGGTTCATCAAGAAATTTACAAGGATAGACTCAATCTATCCAATATAGAAATTAAACGGGCTGAACAGTCTTTCTTCTCTAAAATCATAAATGAAAACATCAACAATAGTATAGTGCTCTTCTCCCCTGTTGATCGACTTATTAATCTACCATCTACAACCCCGTCAGAGATGCTCTCCACTGAAAAATGTTAGGAGTTCGCTATCAGACAGAATATTAGTGTCTCAACATCCAGAAATGAACTTTCTCTTCAGTTCTCCAGTAATATGACTGCTGCCATGTCTCATTACGTCCCCTTAGACATGAAAAGACTGGACAATATTGTTGCTCGGCTCAGGTCCTCCATCTGCTACCTGGACCCCCTCCTTACCACATTTATTAAAACAGTTTTTAACTGAATGGCACATGAGGTATTCAACATTTTTGATGGCTCCTTCAATCAGGTATATTTCCTGTAGCATTTAAAACAGCTATCGTTAAACCACTCCTGAAGAAGAGCAATCTCGATGCAACAGTTGTCAACTGTTGTCAGCTGTCAACTACAGGCCCATTTCCAATCTGCCGTTCCTCAGCAGTTCTAAATTGGTTCAAAACCTATCTAGTTCTGGACAGGCAGTTCTTTGTGTCCATTGGAGATTTTGTGTCAAACAAAGTGGATAATGTATGTGGAGTGCCCCAAGGTTCGATTCTGGGACCATTATTGTTAAACCTCTATATGCTTCCACTTGCACATACTGTAAAGAAACACAAAATAAATTACCATAATTATGCAGATGATTCGCAACTGTACATATTCCTATCTCCTGATGACCTACTCCCCATACACTCCCTCACTCACATGGATGTCAAAGAACTTTTTCGACTGAACAAAGACAAAACAGAAATACTCATCTTTGGTGCAAAGGCTCAAAGACAGAAAATTGCAGCTCATCTTTGTTCTCTGTCCCCGGAGAGCAAGAATGAAGCAAAAAATCTGGGTGTAATCATAGATCTAAATTTTAAGGGCCATATCGATCACATCACTAAATCAACCTTCTACCATCAAAAACATTTCAAAATTAAGAGGCTTCCCGTCAAAAGCAGGCTCTGAAAAATAAATCCATGCATTCATAACGAGTAGATTGGACTACTGTAATGGCCTATTCATCGGCCTCCCGAAATCAGCCGTGCAGCGGCTACAGTTAATCCAAAAAGCAGCTGGACGCGTTCTCACTGGGACAAAAAAGTTGTCACCTGTTCTTAAATCTCTACATTGGCTCCCTGTCAAAACTAGAATTGATTTTCAGATTCTGCTACTTGTATATGAAGCTCTAAAGGGCCTTGCACCTCAGTATATAAAAGAAAGGCTCATTATACACAAACCAGCAGGAACTCTCAGGTCCACAGGCAGTGTCTTTTAACCATCCCTCGTACCAACTCTAAAGCAGGGGAGGCTGCCTTATGTATCTATGCCCAAAGTAAATGGAACACCCTATCGAGGGACCTGAGAGAGGCCCCCAGACTGAATACTTTTAAAAGCAGGTTAAACACCTTGCTGTTCACTCCAGCCTATGACTGACTGACTGACATGTCTGTCTGTCTGTCTGTCTGTCTGTCTGTCTGTCTGTCTGTCTGTCTGTCTGTCTGTCTGTCTGTCTGTCCGTCCGTCCGTCCGTCTGTTTTTTTTTTTGTTTTTTTTTAATTAAAAAAATAATAATTGCTGTTGATTTTTGTTGTTGTTGCTGCTGGAGTTGATGTTGCTGCTACTGTTGTTGTTGTTGTTGTTGTTGTTGTGGCTGCTGCTGCTATTTCTGTTGCTGTTGTTGTTGTTTCTGTTGTGATATTTCAGTGTCATAAGATCATAAGAAAGGTGTGAGAGAGTCAAAAGGATCTCCCTCCCGAGGTCTGAATGAAACTTGACCCATAATTTAGGGACGCTAATCAAAGGACTGTGACTGGATTAAGATGAAATGGTGCACACAGTTGAAATTTCCGTTTCCGGTGAGGGCTACCACTTCCGGCTCCGGTGACGTCTTTGCTGTGCGTTGCTTCATTGAGATGAGATGGTACACACTGTTGACTCAATACAGGTGAGGAGATTTGTTCTTCCGGTGAGAGCTACCACTTCCGGTTCTGGTGAGGTGCGTTGCTGTGCGTTGCTGTTGTTGTTTTAGCTGTTGTTGCTGCTGGTGTTGATGTTGCTGCTGTTGCTATTTCTGTTGTTGTGGTTGCTGCTGGTATTGCCACTGCTGGTGTTGTCTTTGCTGCTGATGTTGTTGGTGCCGCTAACCTCATACCTTAACTGTCGTTGCTGTTGCTAACCTTATACCTAAACTTAACCCTCTCTTACCTTATAGCTCGACTAAACATCTCTAACCTGGGTGACTTTTCCGGTGTCAGTGAGAGCTACCACTTCCGGTTCAGGTGAAATCTTTGCCTGTGCGTTGCTGTTGTTGTTTTTAACATTGTTTTGCTCTTGTTGCTGCTGGTGTCGATGTTGCTGCTGCCGTTGTTGGTGTTTCTATGGCTGCTGCTGTTGTTGTTGCTGCTGTTGTTGTTTTCTGTTGCTGTTGCTCTTGTTGCCACTGTTGTTGGAGTCTCTTTTATTGTTGTTTTTATTGTCTTTGTTGTTGCTTTTGCTTTTTGTTGTTGCTGTTGGTTCAGGGGAATTCTTTTGTAATGACCAGCTAACGACTACGTTCTCTCTTTCTTTTTTCTATTTCTTTGTCAAGCGCATTGTGTTGCCCTGGTATGAAATGCGCTTTATTAATAAAGTGTGACTTGACTTGACTTGACTATATATACTATATATACTACACTGTATAAACTATATACACTATATATGCTATATACACTATATTTAGTATATACACTATACTCACTATATATACTATAGACAATATATATATTATATACACTATATCCACTATATATACTATATATACTAAATAATCAATATATACTTTATAAACTATACACTTAATATACGCTATAAATACTATATATACTATATACACTATGTATACTATGTACACTATATGTACTATAAACACTATATTCACTATATACACTATATACATCTCATCTCATGACCGTTCTCAGTCTCAGTCTCGTTCTTGCAGTCTGTCAGTAGTCACTACACTAGCGTTCTCAACGGCCACGCCCCCTTTCCGTGAAATAACACTATATATACTATATAGACTTTATATACTATATACACTATATATACTATATACACTATATATACCAGCCGTGCCCCCTTACCGTGAAATAACACGGGTCCTTGCTTATCGACCAATTCACTTAACGACCTGGTCCTAGGAACGGAAGTCGTTATCAAGTGAGGGGTACCTACAGTATATATATATATATACATATACCAGACACCTCCACCTACGTTGTTTTGAGTGGCTGTGGCGCTGGGGCTAATTTTAACCCGACACACAGTCACGGTGCGCTAGCAGGGCGTTCCCGAAGGAGACACCATATCTGGGAGGGAGATTGCCCCAGCAACTTAATGAAGAAGATAACCCAACGCCCCCGCGCTCCCTCCAGCCGCCACATGCGCACCGCTCCCGGAGAAGAGGGTTGACGGAGAATTGTTTTATTTTGTTAGTTAGTTACTGAGCTAAGCTTTTTTCCTCCTCCCTCGGCCGGCCTGACCCAGTTTACGGAGGAGAAATGAAAAGTCACGGTTTTGTTATGGTTTTTCGTGTTGTCCTCTGACGTTAACATCCAGCACGTTGATGGCTTTTGGCCTTTTCCTCCCGTCGCCGCCGTTGCGTGTCATCAAACCGCAACGGCCACAATGGGCACATCCGTCGGAGGTATTGTGCGTTCCCGTTCCCCCCCTTTGGTAACCTTCCCAGGGGGACCCGGTCCAATCCGCCCAAAATCTTCTCGACGGAGGCATTTGTAGCAACAAAGGCGAAGCCCTGACCAAATATAACCCCACAAAGAATGTTTTATAGGCGCACCAAAGAGCGGGTGGGGTTCGTGGGCGGAGGGGGGGGGGGGGGGGGGGGGGGGGCTTATTCACCACTTCCAAACGGCCGCGGACGGGCAGATTGGAAGTGAAGGGCATGCTCCTCCTGGGCAGCGAGAGAGAGAGCGACAGAGAGAGAGTGTGAGAGAGAGAGAGAGAGAGAGAGAGCGGCCCCTAATGCGGCATCTCATTACAACCTCCGTCAGGATCCCTCTCCCCCAGCCTCCGCTCCCTCTTTAACGCGGTAAGAGCCCGACTGTCGTTTCCAGTGAGCGCCGCGGCCGAGGGAAGGCATTTACAAATAAATGAAAAATGTCACATTTGATTTCACTCCTCTGGCCGGTGGGGACGGGGGTGGCGGGTGGGGGTACTGGCGGCAGCAGCTTTGTCACAAACTGTCTTTGTTGTCCCCCGCCCCGCCGCCAAACTCCCCCCACCCCCTCTAGCTCCCGCCTGCTCGCTCGGCTTCCCGGCAGGGTGCTCCCGCTCCCGGACGCGGTCGACAGGTCGCTGCGGCAGGTTTTCACGGGTGGGGGGCGGCCTCCTGCGTCTCCTCACCTCTCCCGTCCCTCCCTCCTCTCCTCCCTCTCTCCCGGGGTAAGCCCTCAGACAATGACCTTCCCTTAAATGTCGATCCAGACCCTGATTTCCGTCCTTTTCTTTTTGCGTCGCCTCTTTGTTAGCCCGGCGTGTCTTTTTTTTTTTTTCTTTCCCCTCCGTGGCTGTTCCTCGCCGTCCCTCGCCCCGTGTCCTCGGATGCCTCGGCAGGAAGTTGCCGCCGCCGCCACTTGAGAGGGCGGCGGGGGAGGACGGGGCGCTGTTGGAGGAGGAATGAAAGAGCTTGGCGAAAAATGGCGCGGCCGGCTGTTTTCCTCTGCGATGGCACAGTCGGCATGGCGCCGTCTTTCACCGGCCGCCGCCGCCCCCCCCACGGCTTTGTCACTCTCCCGCCGATAACGCTCGTTTTCTCTCTCGTTTCCGCCATGAAACACAGACGAGAATTTGAGAAACTGAAAATTGACACCGTGGCTTTATTTCCGGGGGGGGGGGGGCTTCTTGGCTTGACGTCGGAGAGAAACGCGACGCTGTTACCGTTGTGACCCGCTGGAATTGTATTGTCGGCGTTTTTTTCCAGTAAAAGCCTCCTCTCTCTTCCCCCGGTGGTCGAAGGTACGGCGCTCCGTCCTAAAGATGTTTTACGAGATTTGTCGTCCGAAAATCGGATTTTTTTGCGAAAATGCGGAAAAAAAAGGTTTTTCCCGCGCCGCCCGCGTGGCTTTTTCCGCGGCGCGAAAACGGCACGGTCCGCGATTCCGAAGAATATCGACGTTCGGTCGGTGCTCGTTGACCGACGTGGGGGACATTGCGATAAAAAGGGCTTTGGAGAGGCGCCGATGCCTCATGTTTACCTTGCTCTCGTTTGTGACGCGAACCGTCACTGGGATGTATTGGCGAGCGCTCAAGGCGGATCGCTTTCTCGGTGCATTGTAAAGCTGTCGATTGTGGTGTCACCTTCTATCACCTAGATCTAAGTAGATTCATTGAACCGTCTCGCTCGTCCTAACAAAGCTTTCATATCCAAGTCGGAGGTGTGTTGTTTTGCTCTGCGTGTGACTCCACATGTTATGTGATGACAAATCGAGACGGACAGCCTCCGTGCCCGTCACCGGGTTTCTGCAAAACGCTATTTTAAAACGAGCAGCTCATCCATTGTGTGAGCCCTGACGCCGCCGTGCTGAACGACTCTAACATTTTATTTGTATTGAATCATTGTAAATTTGGTGAGGTAACACTTAATCAATCACATGAGGGAAATGCAGGCATTACAGCGGCAAAAAAAAAACAGTGCGGTCAAGACAGAGATACAGAATAAAATGAGACAAGAAAAAACACATATGTACACTATCTATCTACACAAAGTTAACATAGAATAGACCTATGCTAAGTAGTGAGCCCAATAAGGGCTAGTGGCAGGTAGTCTGCGGTAAGTACAAGATAAAGTATTCCAACATTATAATTCAAGTGTCTTGCAGAAATATTTTTTCCACTACCAATTACATTGGCACACTATTGCCTTCAAAGAAAGACCATCTTTTACGAATCAGTTCCACTGCTTATACTGTATCCATTAAATAAATTTGCGAAAACCCACCAAAGCCTGCAATGTTCAATACAGTATATGTCCCTGATATACTCTTTAAGACATGGATTTCCAACTCTCAACCCTTAGTGTATGTATGGCTTGATTAGTATCCTCCACGGACACTGTCTAAAGCTATCTGAATGTTCTTCTCTTAGCAGGAGCACCAGCTCTAACTCTGCCTCCTCTTAGCACTCTAGCACCAGAAAAAAGAACCCTATTGCATGAGAGTAATTGAAAGAGTTATTGTTTTACTCACCTGCTCTCATGAAACCCACACTGCGTAGCGGAAAGTAGCTCGGAGCCTTCTTCTGAGGACGTACCAAATGCCTCGTGCGAGCACTTTGCATGGACTGTTAAGCCTCTTTGGGGATGCTTAAAAGAGACAGAGAAGGTGTAGGGTGTGTGTGTGTGTGTGTGTGTGTGTGTGTGTGTGTGTGTGTGTGTGTGTGTGTGTGTTCGGTGGGATTTTGTACTGTGGTGCGATTTGGGTTTGGTGGGGTGGGTGGGTTAGGGGTGGAGGGACAGTCAGCATCTCCCCAGGCCCGGGTGTCTCTGTGGTTGAAACGCTCCTAATGATGAGCTTTGCTCATCCAGGAATCTGCAGGCAGGGAGCCAGTAGGGTGGCGGCGTGTGTGCGTATGTGTGTGTGTGTGAGTGTGTGTGTGTGTGTGTGTGTGTGTGTGTGTGTGTGTGTGTGTGTGTGCGTGCGTGTGTGTGTGTGTGTGTGCGTGTGTGTGTGTGTGTGTGTGTGTGTCTGGTGGACACCTATGACCTGAATCGATGTGCCATCAGGCATCCCAGAGGATAAATGAGAGGAAGTGGATACTTGCGGTAAATAAGAACAAGTGCCAGTCAACCCTCTCTCTCTCTCTCCCTCCTTCTGTCCACACTTAGTTACTTTCTGGCAGCGGCAATTAAACACACCGGGAACCAATTAAAGGCTGGCGGTATTATGCGGCCCAAGATGAATTTTTTGTAAAATTGGATCGACACATGACTGTGTTTTTATTTGTTAAGGCGATCGTTAGAGTTTGGCATGAAAATTGAATAAGTGAGGTATGAAAATTAGACGCCATCATGAAAAATAGGCTTTTCATTTGCTTTTCATTTCATATCATCTTTATGTCTGTAAAATGAAAATTATTCAAAAAAGAATGGGAAAAAGAAAGTTGAACTGTTCATAACGGAACATTAATGAGTCTCAAAATTATCTATTATCTAAGACTGACTAAACTCATGAATCAGTCATTACTTCTTTTGTCTACAACCATTTTACGCTGCTTTATTTCAGAATAATTGACAAATTAATGAGACAAGATCAATTCAAGAGAAGTCACAATCTATCATAATAACTGAACATCAAATTAAAATTAAAATTAAAAACAAATGTAAAATGTCACCAGGGCACACAATTAAATACATGGGTGTCTATAGCCTGACATATCTCTCGGAAACTCAACAGACATAGGTGTAAAGCGAAAAAAGTCACAAATGGGTCTCAAATCGGCCAATGATCCCCCTGCAGATAAAAAAAAGGCACCTGACCTCTGACACAATGCTCCCAGTTATCCTGGTACTTAAGCTCATATATGTAGTAGCTGAATTACTACTACCTAGATTTCAGTGAGACGGTGTGAGGTTCTGTTATCAACATATGTTGCCGTGCCTCTTTCTTCTTCTTCTCCCTGCCTGATTCCTATTACCCCAACTGCTGCATCTTGCGATGAAAACAATCAATCCACGCTTGACCCTTAATATTAGAAATGCTCATAATGGCAATTAAAAGGGCACCGCCTGCAGGCAGTCTTTGCAGTCTCTGCAATAGCCTCTTTTCCACCAATGTACAGCAACCATATGAGGAACCCTGTAGGGCCCTGTAGGGATTTTTGGTTTGATACGTCATATTAGAACTCAAACAAAATTAGTCGGTCTATCAGTCAGGAAGCGTCTACGAGTGCTACGAGCGAGCAGTGAGTGTTGAATGTTTCCCAGTGTTAAATAAAATGGTGATTGGTGTGCTTGACAGAGCAAATTAAGCTTCTTAAGTAGCTTGCGTTCAACCGATTGGTGTTGTGGTTCTGGGCCCAATATTTTTTTTTGGGACCAAGCGGGACCAATTAGGGCACTATGTTCCTCCTGTGGAAAATGGCCTACGTTCCTAAGATGGTCGGAACTGGTTCAGAAGCAGGAACTGGTTCAGTTCCTGTGTGGAACCGTTGCAGATCGAGGGCCAGGCAGAGTGTTGTTCTCGTTTGCTTCTCTTTCCCAACACATCTTTGTGATTGAGCGGTTCAGTTTTGCTGTGAGTATACGGCCACCTTTACAAATATTCCCACAGTGGTCTCAGTCTCTTTTACTGCTGCCAGTAGTGAGGGGTGAAGGGTCCTCCCTCCTCCTCCTCCTCCTCCTCCTCCTCCTTCTCCTCCTCCTTCTTCCCATCAGGAGATGGATGTTGTGTCGGTCAGAGACCGGGCCTAAGGGCCATGCTGATATACTGTTTTCCTGAACTCTCCTATGGAATAAAACAAAATGTGCAGCAAGACGCTGAGGAATTCATCAAGCGTGACCACAGAACAGGCCACGGGGGGCGGGGTTCAACCCCTCCGTAACCTCTGGCCTCCCCCAGCGTCCGCTCCACCGACGTTCCACATTAAAACTAAAGGCTTCTCTCTAGGTCTTAGTGAACGTACATATAGCCACAAGGCCGATGCCCCATTTTGAAAAATGTTTTTACTTTGCCTTTGAATCTGATCGCTGCAGTATCGTCAAAAGGATATTAAAAAAACACAGTTGTGTCAAAGATTGAGAGATCTTGTGCCGGCGTGTAGTCCATCACTGTCAGCGTTCTCATCATCGGCGATGAAGGCGGCCAGACCTGGCTGGAGAAAGCGCTGATGACTATCAGCAGGGTTTATTAACGTGGCCAGTGTCCTCCATATCAACAAAGACCCCGGTCCCCTGCGGAGGGGCCACACCTGGGTGTGTGGAAGATGTAATTTGGTTTCCACGTGAATCCGTGCACATGGGTTTCTGTGCATGTGCGACGCGTGTCGGCCGTGTGACTGATGAGTCCCACTCAAGGTGACTTTTGAGGAGTCATCCATTACCTAGCAGTGATTGTCCCCTTATTACCCGCCCAGATGCACCACTTAGCCGCAGCGCAAAAACTGTGCACGCAGCACGAGCTCTCATCGTGACCGCAATGTGCATTTTATTCAGCTACTACAGGAATGGAGCACTCGCATTAACACAATGAGATTTTGAATTTGAAATATTTCAGGATCAAGATCAGTGATCAGTGGTGAGTTGGGTTGACATGTAAGAGGTTGCCTCACCATTAGTCATCAAACTAAACAGGCTAAAACAAACAGTCTGTCACCTTTACACATGAAACGCCCTCCGCTCTTGAGGACTAATCTATTTATTTTTGCTACTATTATTATATGTTATCATCACCATGATATGTTTATTAATATTCATTTTAATTGCAAATGCACTTCCAGCCATACCATAACACTGGTGTGTCTGTCTCTGTCTGTTTCTTGTTTGTTTTTACTTCTACAGTGTGGCCAATCCATGCTCAGCAAATTGAGATTAATAAAGTTTTATTCAAGTTTATTTGAAATTAACTTTTGCATATAACACCAAGGAAATTGTTTTGGTTAATATACCGGCCTTGAATGAGAAGCCTTAAATGTACAGATCATTTGCGGCACATTGCACAATTTATGTGAAGTTCTTTAGAAAAAGTAAAACATTTGTTTGAGAAATGTTTTTGATATAGATATCATATATATATATATATACAGTATATATATATATATATATATATATATATATATATATATATATATATATATTTGCAATTAAATGTTTTGTGGACTTTTCAGTTAATATTTGGTAAAATAAATACTTTAATACTTATTTTGTTCTTACTATTTTACATAGATTTTTAGAATTCCAGCATTCTCACAATCTCATCCAGTGATTTAAAATAAATAAATGCACCAAAACAATGTATCAGCTCAGTGATTAATAACTAAACAAACAAACATACAAATAAATTAATAAATAAATCAATCAATCAATCAATCAATTTATATATATATATATATATACACACACACACACACACACACACACACACACACACAGTGGTGTAGTCCACGTGATACACAGGTATACACAGTATACCCACTAAGAAAGCTCCAGTATTTCCATATACCCGATTAAAAATATGTCAGGATAAGCAATGAGGTAGCAATGTAAGCAAGGTTTTCACTTCAGTTATTTTGTTTTGCAAATACCTAGTAGAGTATAACTGCAATAAAATACCTTTTGCAGGGGACCTTGCGGCGCAGCCCCTTCAAGGATTTCCGTCCAATTTTACACTTTCATTAACACGAAACACCCAACGAGCAGAGGTTCCCAACGAGCAGAGGTTCCCAACGAGCAGAGGTTCCCAACGAGCAGAGGTTCCCAACCACCGGTCTGCGGCCCGGTGGTTGGGAACCTCTGCTCGTTAGAAGGCATGTGGGAATTTTTTTCCGAAGCGATCGCGTCGCCCCGGATGGGAATCATAACCGTATACCCACTACAATAAACTAGACTACACCACTGTATATACACAGTACATATATGTACAGAAAATTTGGTATCGGCGGATTGAAGCAAAAGCAGACCGTTGTTTTCCAAAGTACTCTGTGATCTCATGTGCCTGCTCCCATTTCAGAGAGGCGTGCAGCGGCTGACCCCGCCCTGCTCCCCGCTTAACTCAGCGGCGGCGATCTGAGCAGTCACCGGCGCAGGCTGATTCGGGGAGACACGATAGCCGACACGCTTCCAAGACCCTCATCATAACTGCACGGCAAGACCACAGGGTAGGACTGCTCCTTTTACCCTCGGGTCTTATGACTGACTTTGTTTCTCGTAATGTTGTGGTTATCTGGACAATCCAAAGTGTTTCCCGCCGAAATGTGGCACTGACCAGGCCGACTCACTCGCTAGATACTTATTTAGTCACCTCAAATAGAAGATGTATATCCAAAGTTGGTACAGAAACACAAAACTTCATACATGCCACCTCCTCATATACAATTATACAAAGCCTTATATAAATTGGGAATGGATAATAGTCATCCACATTGACAGACAACGTCTTCATTCGAGTCTCCATCAATGCTTTATGCTGTTCTGTGCGGGGTTTACGCTTTGAGTATCTTTTTATCAGTGTCACCCCAGCAAACGATCGATCGCGGGATGATCGTTAGGAAGGCCCCGACACATCTGTATGTGTCATTCGTCCGCGCCATCAACCTGAACTTGAGTCTTTACTCGACAGCCATTGTCTTCATGCCAATGTGTGAGCCGACTGAAATGACAAGAGTGGTTTTCAAAGATTTATAGAAATACCGAGGAAACGGGGTCAGCATTAGCCAAGCATGGTCATATTTTGGCACTGATGCTGGAACACGCAATGAATAACATCATCTGTTTACCCATCACCAACTGGGATATCTATGGCATTTATTGAAGTTATCTGTTAATGGGTGAAGCATTGTTAGTGTTTGAGTGTGGCAAGAGTTAATTGTTGGTCCTGAAATTTGCACAAATTAATTGAACGTTTGCAATGACACGTTTCGGCTGTGTGCATGTCGCCATGGCGACCTAGTGATAGCATTGTAAAATGTTTGGCAGCAGTCGTCATATTCATTACCCAGCTGACCTTTCCAGTATGCGTATTCAAATGTGAAGGGCTATCTGATTCATGTAACTTCTATGGGTGAGTCACCTCTTTGAAGAAGGGGTAACTAATTCGCGGTGGATATTTGCATATATTTATTTTAATTGATAGACATTTGCGGGGTTACATGGTTAAGCCATCAGCTGCAGATGACGGAGACTATTATGCTCCTTTGTGAGTGACTATAGATCTCTGAGGTCCCCAAAACATGTTTCTGAAGTTTTATTTGCACAAAATATCACTCCAATGATGCATTTGAGCAATTCCAACATGCCTCCAAACCCGTCGTGGTCCTGACGCTCTGTTTAAGTGGGAGGTGCCACCCTCCTGAGGTCCTCCTGAGGTTCTGTGAGCCAATGGAGTGTGAGCTTCCCTTCTGGGCTCTGTATTAAGTCCGTCTGTCCCTCTAACAAGCCACACCTGGCTCTCCACCTACAGTTGACACCTAGAATCTTGAGTTACTTCTGGAAATCAGGGTCTGGAGTACCCCAGAAAAATATTGACTAGCTCAAAAAGGCAAGGCGTACTTTAACTGGTTGACTAGTTAATACATTTTGTTGTACAACTAAACCTTGAATCAAGCCTGTGACTCTTTGTTTGTGAGATGTCCTGTCACATCAATGCCCACCCTGCTAATTTAGGGATTTGCTGTTGGCTTCTTGAATTAATTGGTGCAATGAGCACAGTGCTACAGTGCTTCCACTGCAGCCATGTTTGGATTTCCTTGGAGCGATTAAAGTGATTGACTCCACATGTGCTGCAATAAAAGCAGCTTGATTAAACCGAGGTCAGAAGATATTTATCGCAGAAACAAGCACCTTTCAATTCACTGCTTGCGCAAAAGAGTGATTGACACAGCGATCCACCAATCCATGCTCAGCAAAGTGTCGCTATGCACTACACCAACCTGAAGACAAGTACAAAGGATGGATCGGATAGGATGCAGCATTTCCTTATGTTATGCTCTGACAATTAACAAATACTCAGTCAACGCTGACCTCACCAGGGGTCCTCACTGAGCCACACACATAGGCTCCACTACCATACTGTACTGTATGAAGCATGCTGTACCGCATACTGTGTCACTGTTCTGGGTTGTTCGGTGTTACCGTATTGCTGCGTTCTGTTGTACACTGTGCTGTATTATCCCACAAACACTACCTCACTTTATTCACATGCCACTTTAATGCACATATCTGTATATACATAGTTGCCTATCCACATAAGTCTATCCCAAATACATAAGCCTATTCCCTTTATCTATTCCATTTTATTTTATTTTAATTTATTTTATTTTATTCTATATATTTTTATTTTATTCTATAAGTATTCGACTTACGGTATTACCTTTTAGGAGTCAGATAGTTGGTCTCGTAGAAAGAAATTTTCTTAGGTAGCTACTGTGTTCAGTCGAGGACATATTGTATGTAATGACCAGGTGCGTTGCATTACATTTCACTGCATATATGTATGAAAGTATGTATATGTATGTGACGAATAAACCTCTTGAATCTTGAATCTTGTTAATAGGTCCATGAGAGGTGCATGGCATTTAGAACCTTTTCTACTTTTATTTTGATTAATGAGAACCCTGCGCCGTTGAAATTGAATTGAAAGGACGTCAAGTGATGAAAGACAAAGTGTCAGCCCCCTGCCTTCCAAGGTGCAATATGCAGATTCACCATTAATTATACAATATCCGTGGATTTATTTTATGCATGTGACTAAAGGCACTGATCCAAATTCCCTTTTGAGTGAGATAATTTGCTCAGCAAATGAACTGGAGGGGGGAAAAAAAGGAATCATACCAGACCCTGTTTGAAGGAAATTATTATTATGTTTGTCAAATTATGATCATGATTTATATATATATATATTTATATATACACGCACACAATATACATATAAACAATATATATATAATAGAATAATGTCTTCGATTATATATATATATTCGATATATATATAATCGAATAATATATTTGATTATATTTATATATATATAATCACAGACATTATTCAATTATATTATATATATATATATATATATATATATATGTTCTGATGTTATTGTGAAATATGGCAGTACAATGCTGCCACCGCTGTCCACTTTGATGGATTGGGCTGCCATGGCTCTCTTCCTTTGATGCGTTTTGATGAGAAGGTCCTGTTTTCAGTTCCGCCAAGCCTCATGGTGTCCTCTGGGTCTCCTCCTCAACGCCTCACACGGTCAGAGTTCTGCTGATTCCACAAATGAAGATGGTAAAGTATTTGTATGTATTTGGTAATGCAGGATGTTGGTACTCAATACATTTAAAATATCAACCAAAATAACCCCATACTAAGTAGTATAGAAACTTCTCCAGTCGACCGATACCTGAATTCGATCTATTTTGTACCTAGATCTAGAAGAACATTACTATTTCTATGGTTTTGCTCGCAGCCAATGACCGCAAGTTATTTGATTTAATGGGATGTGTGATTGGCTCACAACCGGTTTTCCCCTCCGTGGCTATTATTTTAAAATGACATTACCCAAATACTTTATTGTACAGTTTTGTGGAGTTATTTAGAAAATATTTAAATAATTTGAACACTTTTAAAAAGGTATTTGTGTAAAAGTAGTTTGGATGGGGAGGAGTGGTGACATTTTATGCAACTGAATGCCTCCATTCACATGATGGGTAGAGTAGAAAAAAAAGGTGTTGAATGAAGTACTGTACTTATTTAGTACTGTATCACTTTAAAGGAGCCCGTATTGGTACTGTCATCATGATCTGTTTACACAATACCCGGCCGTAACATATGGAGGGGGCACTTTTGAGTATTCTGTCTGCATGTTACTAATATTAAACTGTTGATTGAGGGCTGGTCATAATTATTTCTGCTCCACAAAAAAAAGCAGCTTTGAGAAACACAACGGCGTTTCCCGCAGCATCGAGCATTTCAAGAAATGGCCCATTTTGAAAATATTTCCCACTACCCAATCGGAGACCTTTCCAATCCGACCCATACTGCGTGAAGGCCTATCTAACATCTGCGCATCTGCTCATTTCGATAACGAACAATGGCGTATCGCGTTTATCAAATAATGTCTTCGATTATTTTTTTGTAACACACAAGCTCATATAATGAGCACTCACCCCGACAACGCATTGTGCTGTCTGCCACGGCCGGTGAATACCGAGCACGGAACGGCTTGTCAAGCTCGTTAAGCTGTCTCTTTCCGCGGCGGTATTGTGTCAGTTATAGAGAGAGAGAGGGAGGACGCATCTGGACTGCGTGCACGCAGGAGCCGGGCAATTTCAACGGGACATGGCGGGAATGGGTGGAGGGTTGTCATGAAAGCATTTTCATTGTTCCCCCGCTCGCGACATTTGGCCAACACATCGGCTCGGTAATCTCCCCCAACAAAAGGTTAGCTTTGCATTATAATTATTCACATTTTCCCAGTTAAACTGCACACGGGGGTGGGTAGTCTGTCCGCGGGATCAGGTGGCGGAGTTGGTGGAATGGCGGATGCAATCCATCCTCCGTCGCCGTCTCCCCCCCTCGCTCTTTCCGCTCTGCTCGACCTTAACGCACCCCGCAATGACTCACAACTCACCCGCACACCTGTCACCTGTGACAGCCGAGCACCCACCCCTCCTCGGGGTGAGGCGCTGTCACTCAGCCGGCTAACTGCCATTAAAGAGCGTTACCCTGCCGCCCCATTAGGCTGCGTGTCAGACGCTGGAGGGGAGGGTGAGATCCCTGCCTCCTCCTCCAGCCGCAGGTGTTACCACGATGGCAAGTCACAATGTTGTGTTTAAAGTTGTACCTGCGCCGACATGTAGGGCGGAGAAAATCCCCAACGTCGTCCAAGAATGGGTGAGTTGAGTTGAGGTGGTAATGGGCTTCAAACAACTTTCCGCTTTCTTATAAAGTATCAATCAATCATACAAATCAGGAGGAAAATGTACTGCACCTGTTGCTGCCATTTTTTCCTTCTATTTTAGGAGTTGGGCTTTGAGTTTGGTTTCCCTTGGACAAAAGTGTTTCCCCAAAACAAAAACAACTTTTTAAGACCTCCTGGAAATGTGGGTGTTCATCGATATCTGAGCAAAGTCAGGCGGAGATCATTGTCATTGAAAGTGTACTGAAAAAAGACGTTTTATTCCTTGAATAGCAATGTTATGTTACATATTGCTAACTTGGAATATAAATTACATTTTCAACAAAGTGAAAACGGCAGTGAATATAACAAGTGAGACCAACCTCAACCACAGCAATGACCAGTGTCAATAACTACGTATTTTCCTTCAACAGTCTACAAATGATGCAGACCACACTCTCTCATTTTCGGTGATGACTCGGTGAGACTTTTCAAAGTGTCGCGTAGGGGTGTTGTGCGGGGGGAACTGGTGCATGCAAGTGAAGGGCCTCCGACACCGTTGTTGCCGTCTTTTTTTCCGGAGCCGGGTCCCCCGCTATAAGTGGCTTTTTCCGACACATCTCGTAGATGCTCCGTTGGATGGAGATCTGATGATTGGTAGGCCGGTTCATCAGGCCGAATTTAGCACTGTGCTCATGGGACCACAGCCCAACTCAGAGCCGCGAGGGCTGGGGTTATTATCCCTCCACAACGCAGACACATGCACAGTCATATCGTGTGTGTGTATATATATATATATATCTATATATTCGAGATGGGGATTCGGACTCGAGTCGCACTGGGCTTGAAATTCAACTTCAGACTTTCAAAAGGTTTGAAACTCGACTTGGATTCGAGACTCGGGACTCGTGAATCTTTAAAACCCAGCGTGTCGCGGCCGACAATGATATGCGCTCTTCTCTGTGTCATTTTCTTACTGGTGAAATCGCATACGCCGTTTATTTTATTGGCTAGTTCCTCGCTTTTGTCAAACTACGTGGCTTTGATGACACAATGAGTGATGTCACACTCAGCCAATCGGAAGCTTGATAACTATCCACCACAGTCCACCAATCAGAGGAAAGATTCTTGGATGGATCCAATCAGCTTCTAGCCAGGTGCAGCTTTTGGATTGTGTTGACGCTGGAAGTAAAGCAGGTTTTGCCAGTTTTTTTTCTGCATGATGGTTGCAAAGAATTGTCGAGGGCCAAGTGGGGATGAAGATTGGAGACTTTCTACACCAGCGTTGGAAATTATTTTTGCAGACACAGGCGAGTAGGAGCAGGAGATGGATCCGACCCCAATTAGTGAGAATGGTTCCCAAAAAAAACCCATAAAGGCAAAGAGAGGTTGGAGTGCTACAAAAACTGGGCATAATACTGTTTTGTCACTGTAGAGACCTGAAAATTAACTTGTGTTATAGAACAAGGGTTATATGGGTTTTCATTCCATGTCTTTCTGTCGGTTTGTTTTTATTCTTTTTTTCAATAAAAATATCATTCCATCCAAGTATTTTCATCTATTATATTGCATAGATTCATTGTGCTATTTTTTTATTTTACTATTGTGGAATATTTTGTTATTGACAAATTGACATGGTTCAAAGACCTTCAAAGCATTGAGACTTGACTTGGACTTGCAAGGAACGACTCATATACAGTGTGTACACTCACTTTATTAGGAAGACCTGTACACCTACTTATTCATGCAATTATCTAATCAGCCAATTGTGCGGCAGCAGTGCTATACATAAAATCATGCAGATATGGGCTTCATTTAATGTTCACCTCAACCATTGGAATGGGTAAAAAATGTGATCTCAGTGTTTTCAACCGTGGCCTGATTGTTGGTGCCAGACTGGCTGGTTTGAGTATTTCTGCTAGTGCTGATCTCCTGGGATTTTCATGCAAAACTGTCTCTAGAGTTTACTCAGAATGGTGCAAAAAAAACCCCAAAACATTAGTAAGCGGCAATTCTACGGATGGAAACGTCTTGTTGATGAGAACTATGAGCGCTATTATTGGCACACTTTGGGCCCGTTAATACAATCAATCATTGCTTGAATGCAACAGCCTATTTTAGCATTGCTGCTGACCATGTGCATCCCTTCGTGGCGACAATTTAGCCATCCTCTAATGGCTATTTCCAGCATGATAATGCACCATGTCACAAAGCAAAAGTCGTCTCAGACTGGTTTCATGAACATGACAATGAGTTCAACGTTCTTTAGTGTCCTTCCCAGTCAGTGGATGCAACCAGCATGGTCACATCAAGTTTGAGGTTCAGACCTTTTACTAATAAGCACATACAGTATGTTTTAAGTTACCCCTGACTGTTTTGATGACAGTAACATATATTTTTGTGCTTTTGAAACCTGGAGTGTCCCCCCCCCCCCAGATCGGCTCGTTTGGGCATATGTGAACACAGAAATCGCACTCGATTCCGGACCAAATCAACTGGGCACGCTTGCAATTGTTCCATGGAGCGGTTCTTTTGCAGGGAGAAGACAACCGACTCAACAAAGCGATACGACTCACTTGCTGTACTGTACTACGCTCTGCACGATGGGACGCTCATATTGTGTGAGAATGGATTTTTTACCATCATTATCTATCACAAAGACCCTGTGGCTGTCTCCTGAGCCCTGCTCCGTGGCTCTGCCCCCTGGTAGCCTTCCCTCGGTCCCAGGCCCAGTGCCTGTTCCTCCGGTTCTCCCCCGGCAGGTTGTCATCTGAGCAGTCCCAGTGCATCTCCTAATGCTCTCCTCGTACGTGGGCACATACTTCACCTCGTCTTAGGAGGGCAAACTCAGGGAAGCAAAGTCGCAGATGCCGCTGAACTCCAGCAGGGAGTCCCAGGATGTTGACGCATGGCCACCTGGCTGCGTGGCCACGTGGCTGCGTGGCCGAGCGACGGCTTGACCTTTGGCGGTCATTGTGGTTCGGGTTCCGCCGCAGCTGCAGGCAGATTATCCACTGGATGAAGTAGCCCATGGTGAAGAGCAGCAGCAGGATGAGGACCCCTTGTCACACAGCCCACATTGTTGAAGAAGATGGATGGGGAGCTTGCAGCAGCGCACCGTGGCACCAGCAGTCAGCACCTCTGGCCGTCCCCGCCGAAATCAGACATGTCATGGAAATTTCTGACCAATCACAAAACAGTTTGCAAGAGTTGGTGTTTGTTTACAAGTTTTGGTCCGCTGTTAAGTGTTGCCGTGTAAACACAAATCGAACCAAGGTCCAAATGCAACTTTGTAATTGTACTGTATATTCCCTGAATCGGAAAAAAGCAAATGAACTTCAGGTCTGAATACGGCCAAAAACTTTTGCACTGTACTCTATATACACCGGCATCAACGAGGCAAGCTGATAAAACAAGCTCTTACGAATCTAGACAGAAGATAAAATTAAGCAATGCTCACTTTTGTTTGTGTTTCATTGCCCTTACAACAAAAAGCTAAAACCGATGCTATGGCTGCATCGACACTATCATCTTCTGGACCGCCATTGTTGTTATTCTGAAATGTGGCGCGTTCCGTACACCGTCATCAAATGACCTGCTGGGAGTAACCACCGAGGACAAAACCCAGACCTCGCACTATATACAACCTCAACATGACGTTTGTCCTAAACCCAGAAATATAGACCGTGTGACCTGTTATCGGGAAAATGGTGTGATGATGTAAAATATGTGTTCTGACTAGTAAACAAGCAAAAGCTTTATTTCACTTGAGAACCGCAGGTTTTGATTCAGATCCGATCATCACTGCAATGGTATGAAGACAAACCGTTTTAAACATTCTTTCCGTCTATTAAGAAAAATCAACTTGAAAAATACCATTACATTTTTTTATGAATAACAGATGGAAGGCTAATCAAGATGGAATTGTTGTCATCTCCAGCCCGGGAATAGAAACGACTCAGCATGTGGAATTGGCGACCGGGCAGAAAGATCTGACGGCGTACAGATCAGTGGAAATCTTTCTTCACTTTGCCAGACTAAATGTGCACTCCTTTTCAAATCAGTTCACAGTTTCATGTATTAAAATGAGAAGGGGGAAAAAAAATGCTCGAAACTTCTAAGAGTTCGGCTGCAGCTGCCTACGCACTGAGGCACTTTAACGCTACATCAGTCCCTAAGGGAGAGAGAGATAGAGAGAGAGAGAGAGAGAAAGTTAGCCAGGGGAATTTAAAGTAATGAAGAGAGAGTTGAGGATAGATGAGAAGCGGAGGTAAACCGTTAATCTGAATTATTTTGTTTTTACTAAAAGAGCTGGGGGCAGATGAGCGTTATAATATGAGATATTACGATCGGCATTGAATGTACCATCAAACGCAATTTTTTTCAAGTGGTGTGTGAGTGAATGCAAGGCAAGATCAGATTTGGCTTAGCTTTGTGATCTCCAGTGATTTCTTCAAGTGACTATGAATGCGGAGCTTAACTATAGGAAGTCAAATCTTAATTATTCCCCTTACTTAACACTTATCCCACATATTTAGTGACTGTTTTAGTTCAGGGAGGACGAGGTCAACACTGAGATCTTAACCTCGAGTCCCGTCAGTCAGCATTTCTGATGCCATAAAACCCAAAGACAGGTGGACTACTCTAGCCAAAGACTATAACATACAGTATCTGCTATACTTACTTGTTGTAGATGAACTCAGCCCAACCTGGGGAGTAAAGTCCAAGAAAGTCCTTATACTAACCTGTCTGAAGTTCTTTCTTCTTCTTCTTTTCCTTCGGCTGCTCCCGTTAGGAGTGGCCACAGCGGATCATCTGCCTCCAATACCTTCTCTTCTGCGCATCCTCCTCCCTTACACCAACCGCCTGCATGTCCTCCCTCACCACATCCATAAACCTTCTCTTTGGCTTCCTCTTTTCCTCTTGTCTGGCAGATCCATCCTCAGCCTCCTTCTCCCAATGTAACTCTCATCTCTCCTACACACGTGTCCAAACCATCTCAATCTCGCCTCTCTCAATTTTTCACCAAACTGTCCAACCTTTTGTCAGTGCCACCGCCTCTAAACCGTACAACATAGCTGGTCTAAATACCGTCCCTTCACTGTTGCTGGAACCCTTCTGTCACAGATCACTCCGGACAATCTTCTCCACCCACACAACCCTTCCTGTACCCTCTTCTTCATCTCTCTCCCACACTCTCCGCTGCTTTGGATGGACGACCCCAAGTACTTGAACTCATCCGCCTTCTCCACCTCCACTCCTTGCATTCTCAGCTTTTCGCCGCCCTTCCTCCCATTCAGGCACATGAATTCTGTCTTACTCCTGCTGACTTTGATTCCTCTTCTCTCTAACGCACGCCTCCACTTCTCCAGGCTCTTCTCAACCTGCTCCCTACTCTCGCTACAGATCACATTGTCATCCGCGAACATCATAGTCCACGGAGACTCCTGCCGGATTTCATCTGTTAACCTGTCCATCACCACTGCAAACAAGAAAGGGCTCAGAGCTGATCCTTGATGCAATCCCATCTCCACTTTGAATGCCTTCGTCACGCCTGCTGCACACCTTACCAATGTCTGACTGCCCTCATACATATCCTGTACCACTCTTACGTACGTCTCTGCCACCCCCGACTTCCTCATGCAATATCACACCTCCTCTCTCTGCACCCTATCATACGCTTTCTCTAAATCCACAAAGACACAGTGCAACTCCCTCTGGCCTTCCCTGTACTTTTCCATCAGCATTTTAAAGCAAACATTGCATCTGTAGTACTCTTTCCTGGCATGAAACCATACTGCTGCTCGCTGATCCCCACCTCTCCTCTTAACCTAGCCTCCACTACCCTTTCCCATAGCTTCATGCTGTGGCTGATCAACTTTATTCCCTTGTAGTTACTACAGCTCTGTACGTCTCCCTTATTCTGGAAGATGGGTACCAGTACACTTCTTCTCCACTCCTCCGGCATCCTCTTCCTTTCCAGGACGGTGTTAAACAGTCTCGTTAGGAACGACACTGCCATCTCACCTAAACATTTACATGCTTCCCCAGGTATGTCATCTGGGCCAACTGCCTTTCCACTCTTCATCTTATTTAATGCTGTTCTCACCTCATCCTTGTTAATTTGCTGCTATTCTTGATTCACTATCCCCACATCATTCACTCTTCTCTCTCATTTTCTTCATTCATCAACTCCTCAAAGTACTCCTTCCACCTTCTCAACACACTCTCCTCACTAGTTAGCACATTCCCATCATTATCCTTCATCACCCTAACCTGCTGTACATCCTTCCCAGCTTGGTCCCTTTGTCTTTCCAATGGGTACAAGTCCTTTTCTCCTTCCTTACTGTCCAACCTCTCATACAACTCATCGTATGTCTTTTCCTTTGCCTTTGCCACTTCTCTCTTCGCGTTGCGCAGCATCAGCTTGTACTCCTGTCTACTTTCTTCATCTCTCTGACCATCCCATTTCTTCTTCCTCAACCTCTTCTGCTCTACGCTCTCCTGTACTTCCTCATTCCACCACCAAGAGTCCTTGCCTTCATTCCTCTTCCTGCATGATACACAGAGATCCTTCTTGGCCATCTCCCTCACCACTTCTGCAGTTGTTTCCCATTCATCTGGTAACAGTTCTTTCCCAACTATTGCTTGCCTTACCACTTTCCTAAATTGCATGCAACACTCCTCCTTTTTCAACTTCCACCATTTTATCTTTGGCTCTTCTTTCACTCTCTTCCTCTTCTTGGCCTCTAATGTCATCCTACAGACCACCATTAAATGCTGCCTAGCAACTCACTTCCCTACCACCACTTTGCAGTCGCTAATCTCTTTCAGATTGCACCTCCTGCATAAGATGTAGTCCACCTGTGTGCACCTTCCTCCACTCTTGAATGTCACCCTGTGTGCCTACCTCTTTTTGAAATATCTATTCATATTTCATTCAAGATATTATATATATATATATATATATATATATATACTTACACTTACCTGTCTGAAGTTCTGTGGAGAAAAAGCAATGACTAGATGCATTCCAGTTCCTAATCTCCAACTTTGCTATCTGACCTAAAGAAAACTGTTCAAATAACAGCTAATAGAATCATGTAGTTCATAACTCTATCCCTCATCATCACTAATACTTACCTCTGCACTGTATTTGCCTGCAATACTTTTTGAATGAGAGATGATTTGTCAGTCGTAAGACCCCTTAAGACCTTAACACTTAAAATGTAAGGTGTTAAAAAAGTAGTAAATTGAACTCTGATACATGCACCCAGTGGAAAAACACCAATGCTTCACCTCAGATATTTGGCCTTAAGAAGTAACAAAGAGCCGACTTTTCTTGCAGAAAGAATCAAAATGAATCGTATACTTTCATATTTTACTTAGATTTGTATTCAATAGTGTGAATGCATCACTGTTTTAATGTATTTCAACAGTGACCTCCCCTTCACAGAGATTGTGCAGTACAGAACAATGGCTCGTCATTCCGACGTACTACTGCAATGTCCACGTCGCAGAATCAAATAGTGTCACCCTTTCCGGCATTATACAGAATCCTCAGGAATTTAGGACACTCTCAAGCTACTTTGGCGAGAACAATCCCCTCTCGAACATGCAAACTTAGCCTTTGTGTGCACTCCACAATAGTATTTTATATTACCCTGTATTAACAATAGTGTATTCACTGTGTTGTTTGGGTTAACAAGGATTTCCATCCGCCATTAGTCACAATTCTGAGAACAGAGGCATTCCTAGTTGTAGATTTTATAAGCATGACAAAAAAAATCTTTGGAGCCAGTTAATGAGGTCTTAGTTAAAGTCAATGAGGTTTTAGACACGTAACCATGCATACACACAGACACACACACTCGATAAATTATGGCTCCCATCCAAGTTTCCCATCCTTATCCTATTACATTCACCTTCCCTTAATACACAGTAGCGTATGTCCTGTGGCGACTGGGAAAGTCCTTGTTTCATAAATATGCCACTAATATGTCATTTCACACACCATTATCGTCCCGGAGATCAACCCCATCGGTCTGATTTACGGACAGCTTTGCCATGCTGAGCACTTGAAAGCGGGGGGGGTGCCAGGTTCTGCGACCCCCTTTATTTGGAATAAAGGAAGATTATAAGGCTCGAAGAGGATTGGCTGTGGCGAGCGGCGCACAAGCGGTGGCATAGGCCGCTCCGTCTCTACAGGACATGGGAGGTGAAGGGGAGAGATAAGCAGCCTTGTTTAGAGTGAGATTAAACAGATTAACACCGCTGCCATCCTCCTCGTCCTCCCCGAGGTGGCTGTTGAGCCGCCCTAAAGTTTCCGCTCTTTAAGTGACCCTCGGCGTGGGAGCGTCACTTGACATTATTTCACTCGCCACTGGTTCTCTTTGTGACTCTGAAAGGCAGGTGAAGCCAAACAGCTTCCGGTGAAACAGCTGACTCACCTGACTCAGCTGTTCAGCTTCACCTGAGGCACCGCTGACCTCTAACGCTGCCATTCATGCACTTTTCACTTTCCAATCAAAATCAAGTGGGGGAGTGAAAAAACTCTACTTGAATCATACGCTAGAGTTTGGGGAGGGATAAAAGGAACTATTAACAAAAAACAGGAACAAAGACAATCTGACTCACTGATTCACAAAAACTAACCCAGCGGAAAAAAAAATCTAAATTGTGCGTTACTGGACTATTGCACTTATCAGTAAGCCGTTCTTTGATAGGAAAGGAGTGTGAATTGTTATTGTAGACGCATCAAGGGCATTTTGTCCCTGCCTGGGCTCCACTGATAGGCATCAGTACACGCACTAGCCCGTCAATGCTGCTACCTTGCCGCTGGAGATATCTGACAGAAACATTCTTACACAGACAAAGGCAAGCACACGCACACACGCACACGCACACTCACAAACACACACACACACACACACACTCACACATGCACACACACAGCCCAGACGAACAATGGAGATAGCAGCCAGAGATTGAAATTCGTCGCTGGATGAAATAACCACAATGGCACATGCACAATAGGTGCTAAGCTAGAGCAGCATGGTGAGTTCATATTGGATACACTGAGCATCCAGGGTATCTGCCCTGGGTTTAACTGAAAGACCAATGCCCGAGACGGGCTTCATGACGGACTCCACCATGGCAACCTCAACATGTAGTATTTCTACATGTTCTGACATGGTGTACACATATACATTTGAATCTAGATGACCAGATGAAATGTAAATAAGAATGAAACCAACAGTCACATTTAGGCATTGGGACTCTATCGAATGGTACAATGGAATTGTATGGAACATAGTCCTTTAGAAGAAGTATTAGGATAGATCGTCCCCCTCTGTGGAGTCACTGGTGGTGATGGAGAACTGGAGCACTTCTGGATGACGTCTCTGAGGAACTGGGTGGCACACGATACTGGTGGAGATGGGACCTGATGCTGGTGGAGGTGGTACCCGATACTGGGGGAGATGGGGGCTGATATTGGTGGAGATAAGAACTGATATTGGTGGGGATGGGATGTGATACTGGTGGAGATTCAACCCGATACTGGTAGAGATGGGACCTGATACTCCAGGACATGGGACTTGAAACTGGTGGAGATTGGAACTGAAACTGGTAGAGAGAGGTGCTTTTACTGGTGGAGAGGGGACCTGATACTGGGTAAGATGGGACATGATATTGATGGAGATGGGAGCTCATATTGGTGGAGATAGGGGACGATATTAGTGGAGATGTGACGTGATACTGGAGGAGGTGGGACGTTATACTTAGTGAGATGGGACCTTAAACTGGTGGAGACGGGACCTGATACAGAGGGGGACGGGGACTGATACTGAGTAAGATGGTGTGGCGGACTAAGGGGTGTGGTCAAGTACCGGGTGCGGACGACAGCATGGTTCTCTTTCCCGCGGTCGCCAAGCTGCCTCGAATCGGCCTAATCACCACCTGCGCAGCGCTTATTAGGCCGATTCGAGGCGGGAAAGGGAACTGTGCAGTCGTCCACAGCTGTTGCTTGACCACGCCCCTTGATCTGCCACGGATGGGAACTGAAACTGGTGGAGATGGGAGCTGAAACTGATGGAGATGGGAGCTGAAATTGATGGAGTCGGGAGGTGAAACTGGTAGAGGTGGGACCTGATATTGGTGGAGATGGAATGGACATGCGAGTGCAAGAACAGGTTGGCTGAATGAAACGCAAGAAGAAAGCCAACATGAACAACCCGCAGTACCTCCAGTACAAATACTGTACAAATAATGCACAAATATACTTTATATGTAAGTACAAATATAATTGGCTCTGAGGGTGTGGAGGGCTCTGATTTGTTGAGTGAAGTTACTGCAGATGTTTCAAACTTTGAATGGTAAGTGGCAATGATAAGAAGTAGTCTTCCTGTCTTAACTTTCCCAAAAGCTCTGTTACTTATACAGGACATTAAGGGTCTGCTGTTGTTTATTATTTAGTGGACAAGTGGCAGTATCTCTACCATAACTGGTAAGGTTTTAGGGTAGTGCTGCAAGGTGTTGGTAACTTTCCTCGGAGGGCTCCATCGCAGGGGGTCCTTGACTGTCATGTCACACCCCCTGAATTTCTGAAAGAGCTTTTCCTGGTTTATTGGTGGGCCGAGCGCACGACCCCATCCTTAAATTGAGGGGAAAAAACAATCATAAAGTCTGTGATTGATACTGACAGCATTCCATATCGGATATCGAATCAAATAATTTGGCGTTTTAGGGAGGGCATTGAAAATCCATTACCATTGAGTGGCTGTATTTATCATGATGTGAAATCGCAGCTTCTCTATCACCGCAAACAGTTTTACATCCCCATTTACTCCTTTTTTTTTTGTGGCTGGGGCCTTTTGAATCTTTTCCACAGCTCTTTCGCGTTGCCCTAATCAGCCATAGATTGTCATCCAGGTTTGCTTAGAATGACAGCGACTATCCATTTTTCACTCTACTGGGCCCGCAAAACCATTAATCTATTGATAGACTTCAACTGGAGTTTGTAGAAACAACAGGCTCGTTACATTTTGGGGAGAGCTGGTTTATATAAATATATATATATATATATATATATATATATATATATATATATTTTTTTTTTTTTTCATGAAAAAAATTCTGGACAGAGTATTTCGTTTTTCATCAACCACATTGTAGGCTTATGAAAAGGCCTGGAGGATTTCTCATTTTTATTTTGGAAGGTTCAATTCAAACGTGGTTCTTTTGAATTAATGGGCTTTGGTGAAACATATTTATGAGTTTTGCGGCCGTGATTTGCAGCCTTGATGGAACCTCAGATCGCGGAGGGGGGTGGAAATTGATCTTTTTGCACAAGGAAACCCACCCTTTTTTGCCGCACCAGGCACCACTCAATCTCAATTTTCCCTTGTGTCCTCCAGCGATTATCAAAGAAGAATGGGGCTCGGATGAAACCGCTCCCATTTCGTTTTTTGTTTTTTTTGCTCTTTTTTTACCTGTCCTCTCAGCATGCTTGGCATACAACAGTTTGGTATTTGTATGCCATTGCATCCAACGCAGAGTTAATCTGCAAGTGGATCTCAAATTCTCAACCTGCAATGACACTCTTTATTAATCATCAAGAACTGCTTGTAATAACTTTGTCCTGTGGACGGCCTGTGGGATGACAAGAGCACTCCTTTTATATTAAGACTGCCACCAATCTCCCTCTTCGGAGAACGATCATCATCTATAAACTACCAATCATCATTACTACACCAAGAGGGGGAGAATCACCCTAGGTGAGACGGATCAACAGAGAGACAAACAACAATATGTACTTCACAAAACATAAACATAGAAACATCTCACATGTATTTGACAAAAGATGATTAATTAAGTAAACGAAAATTGGAACAGCAATTACAGCACGTGGCCTCTTCCTGTGATAGCGGAGGAGGGTGTTCGGGGGCGTGTTTGAGGCAGAGAGTGCACAGGACCTGTCCCAATTACTTCTAGTGTATGCGGTCAGAACTATCTGAGCGCCTCCAAGCTGCGGAAAAGGCCTTGCAGCCACTCACGAGTCCCGCAGCTCCTAGACACTCCACAACCTCAAGAACGTTCCGAGCACAATGCATCGCAGCCACAGAAGACTTACTAACCCACAGAGCGGCCGAGAGCCCGCTTAGCAACACCCACACACAAACCAGTCCCAGAAAGGAACAGGAAGTGGGCAGAAAGAGCAGGAAGTGACCCAAGCACCCCTGAGGCACACAGATACAACCCACCCCCATGTTCAGGCATGAAACACAGCCGCAAACGCAGAACCCGGGAAACGGCACCAGGCAAGGACCAAAGGCCCAGAGCCAGGAGCCACGGCTGACAGATCGACACCCCGCGAGGTCAACCGTCCTTGCGGGCAAGCCGGCGGAGCCACCACGGCCACTAACACCACGCACTGCAACCCACATCTACGACAGTGACCAGCCACCAACGGGGTGGCATTTTTGTTTGGTTGACACATTTGATAGGTCTTTGAATGGGAATAAGCTGCAGCGTGTCTGCACGGACGGCAACGCCTCACATCAGACTGTTTTTCTCCTGTCCCAACGCATTATTGTTGCGTTGCCTCTGCCACGGCGGTGACAGTCGCTTTAGTTGCCATAAATGTCAATCAAGAAACAACTTTGGGTTTTTGTTTGGTGTTCTAGGATGTATTCCTTTTTTTTGTATGAGAGAGAGAGAGAGACAGAGAGAGACTATTGCCATTGTCTCTTCATCCAATTCAAATTTGCTTTATCGGCATGACAGTCATTATTCCATTGCCACAGCCTAGCAAGACATGATATTGATTTGATCATAATTGATTACTCAATTATGATATTGCACATGTGCAACATATGATGAGTTAGGACATAAAGACAATAACAATAGAGACAGGTAGAGATGTTTTGTGCTGCAGAAAGAGTACAGACTACTCAACTACTTGGGTAGTGAAAATGTTAGTCATGGCAGTAAAACTGAAATCGCTGATTTTGAGTGTTTATCATTTTCCGTAAATGATTCACTTCAAAGTAAACCTGAGAACTAATCCTCCAATCAATTCACAAAGTATTTTTGTGCATATTATATACTGTATGTTTTCATTCCACTTGACACACTACCTTCTAAAGAACATGCCCATGTTTATGAAGCCGAAAAGGTCTTGCAAAGAAACTTTTATTACATTTAGCAGGCGCTTTTATCCAAAGCGACTCACAATTATTCAAACACCGACGGACGCAGCCATCAGGAGCTAAGTGTCTTGCTCAAGGACACTACAGCATGCTAGCAGGAGGAGCCTGGGATTGAACCAGCAACCTTTAGATTACTAGACCACCAGCTCTACCGCCTGAGCTACCACCCCCCATATGCGATTGATTGGGCACCAAAGACATTAAAGTGAGATCACGGCTAGTTGGTATGTGGGCCAGGGGCCCTGATTGACCAGGGCTCTGAACCGCGTTCTCATTGAACCCTGGGAGCTCTACGGTGCACGCCAACCGTGGGATCGATGCAAATCAACCTCGAATCGAGGCTGGAAACCATAGCTGGAAATCAATGACAGGGGCCAAGGCACCCAGCGGCCAGGGGCCAGAGATCTGTTTCTGTTGCCGCTTTGTTTTATTGATAATTGATCATGTTGATAAAGGGTTATTCAAGCTGTATCCAACTGCCATAGATACAAGTGGTCACCTCATCAACTCTATCGTGGCTTACCGTTAGAAACCGGATGTAAAAGCCCTCTCCAATATTTTCTGATTGCAAGTCATAGAGACGGCAGAATCTTTTATTAATATACATTTTTTTCCTCCTGCCGATCTGTTACATCAATGATCACCATTCTTAGAAGGGCGTGCAAAGTGATATAAAAGTGCCTCGGAGCCATACAAATCAGATGGAGAACGCTCAACGACCTCTCGTCTGGGGGAAAAAAGTCATTTTGCGCTCTCGCATCACAGCGATGATTTGCTGCGTCTTGGTTGCTCTCCGAATCTTCCGCCTGTGATCAATGACAACTTGTCGGCCGGGGGCGGCGATTCATTGTCTAATGTCAAGGTCGCTCGCTCACATTTCACAGGCTTCCATCCAAATGTTTTGAATGTAACGCTACACATGAGCAAATGGACTAGATTGGAGAGAAACGGCAGAGGCACGAAGGACTACGAAGTACAAGTACAGTATAAGAAGGAATAAATTGCGTGTGGAGAACCAGAGATGGTATAACACATGTGTATAAGGACAGAGCATATTTTCCATAAAACACACTCTTTTGGTCATAAACTTTGAAAGAGAAACGGACCGGGGTGGATTTATATGAGTTGGATGATATAGGGACCGTTTCACGGACACAGATTAGGCCTGATTTTAGACTAAATCACACTATCTGGACTAACTACTAAAATGGCCAGCATTGGTTAAAAAAAAATCTGATGCCAAGAGGGAAGATTAGAGCTAATGTAGGTCTAAGTGGAGGCTTAAATTAAACCTGGCCAGAGGCAGGTTATCTTTGGATTATTGGACATGGCCCTCCAGGTTGACCTTGACAATAGAAGAAAATTGATCATCCGGATTTAGACCAGCACCACAGCTCCGTTAACAGAGAGCTTGTCAAGAACCGTTTAGCATATATATTTGTAACATCACAGCATGAATGGACAGTCCAACTTCAGAACTCAGGAGTCAGGAGGTGGGGATCGTGGTTACTCTTGAGAGACCCTCACGGTGGCAGTGTGCAAATTTCAAATGTGTTTTTTTTTTTTTGTAATGGTGGAGATAACCGTCAAGTTTTGCAAGGCCGCAGACCAAGCTAGGGTTTGATCTTTTTGTTTCATTCCACCAGTTGAGCGGAGTTCAACTTTTCGTCGACGAGCTGCGACGCACGGGAGCGGTGGGGATTTCACGTTCTTGAATTTTGAGGCCTCTTTCTGGATCCCTCCCTCGCTGCCCCCTCTCTCTCTCTCTCTCTCTCTCTCTCTCTCTCTCTCTCTCTCTCTCTCTCTTCTCGCTCTAATGCCTCACCCTGGATGCCTGGATTCCTCCATGGTTTTCCCCTCCAATTGCAATCCATTCTAATGCGTCCCTCCTTTACCCCGGTACTTCATATTTTTTCTCCTAGTGGATGCTGAGCTCAGCGTATCGATTGTTTCTGCGATGCCCTGACTCCCTCCGTCTCCTCGCCTGTGGGGGAGGAGGGATGGGGGGGGGTCAGTTCTAAATGGAAATACATTACTATGAATCACACGGCGGGGAGCGCCCCAGTGATGGATGCCGTTGCTTACTGTTTACTAGTCACCGTCTGGAGATAAGACCCCAGAATTTATGGAGTATTGGGAGAATCCCGGGCGCCGCTTACACAAGGATTAAGGACCCACTCCCACTCCCAGACCTCCACGGTGTCATGTGGTGGTGCGGCTCTCAAGGTGGAAGCGGGGGGACTTTTTTTTGAAGAGATGATATTTATGGGAGATTACATTTCCTCTTTTCACCGGAGGGATTTCAATGAAAATGGAATAGCAAATGAAGTGTGTGTGTGTGTGTGTGTGTGTGTGTGTGTGTGTGTGTGTGTGTGTGTGTGTGTGCGTGTGTGAGTGCAAAAGGACTTGTTGACATGCTGTCGTCAGATCTGTCGATAAAGTAAACAAAAACAAAACAATTAGACAAGCAAAACAAAAAAAGCAAAAACAAGTTCATGGGTAAATGGTCTGAAGCTGCGGTGTCAGATAAGCAGAAGTGGAAGCCTAAGATAAGTCAGGACTTTATTCATCTCAGCTGCTGCAGCAGCAGAAGTTGACAGTAGCATTATAACCACTTGAGAAATTGAAATTGCACTTGTTAAAAGGTTATCAATTTATGAAGCGTTATACGGTTTATTAAACTGTAAAATTAGCTGGGAGTGGTGCCCCATAAATAATAGTTGTTAATATGATTATTTAAATAAAAGTCAGGAAATAAACCAAAATAACTAATTGATTAGTCTCTCAAGAAATGAAAGAAATCTTGGTTCCATACATTTTCCCGTATTCAATTTTTAATGAACACAAACTTCTCTCTAAAAAATGGGATTTATTTTATCATGCTAAATAATTAAATAAATTGAATTAAATGAAATAATAGTAAAATGTATGAAAAAAGTAAAATAAAATGATAAAGAAAATAAGCAAAGGAACACAGGATTTCTAAAAATGGTGACAAAACGAACTCAGGGACAATGGTAAGGTAGGAAGTTATGTGACTCCTTCATCAAACTAATATAAGCGAGGCACGCGCTAAGGGAAGTTAACTTCTCTAAAAGGGGAATTTTTCAAATCGACATCAACCCTTATCATGGAGCCTTTGTCTTACTGCTCGCTTCCTCTGGTTTCCGCAGAGTGTGTCGGCAGCGTCGCGTCGGCTACGGCTCCTCCCTAAACCACCGGTTCATCTGCCGGTGGTCTCAGCTGCGCCGGGCGCCAGTGCAGCTGTCGGTTGCTTCCCGGGCGAACTGGGTTGGAGGAGGTCCTGGTGCGACGCCTTCGCTTCGAGGGGGGCCGTATCGCCCCGGGAGTCGCTGACTCGGTCCTCTCAGGTGATCGCCTGACAATGGCTTCCGGGTTCTCCTGAGGTTACGGCTGGACCTCCAATGGCATTTATCTGGCGACACTCACTCTAATCAGTTGGGCGTGAATCTTTCGCGGATCTGCGGAGGATAGGAAAACAGGATTGTTCAGTTGGGTTGCCGAAGCAGGCTGGTTCAGTGCAAATCTTAAATTGTGCACAAACTTTACCGAAAAACAAAGTAAACAAATAAAAATAAAAACAGTTCCTTGAGCTCCGGGCTTTTGAGGGCCAGCCTATCGTAACCCGGCCGACGGCTTCTTTTAAAACACTCCAGAGGAGAGGAGGCGTTTGGGTTCCTCCCCTTCTGAAAATGGAGGAGGTGTCAGAGTTTTTGGGCGGCCTCCTCTTTTAACTGGCTGCTGATAATTCCCTGACGAGTGAATGTAATTTAACTTAACACGCAAAAGTCACATAAGTCCATACATGGGTAGGCTCAAACCAATGAATGATTTTCGAACAAACTCTTGCGATAATGTTGAACATAGTACCATATAATATAAATAAAACAACACATGATTCAAACATCAGTCATCTTTCAAAACCTTCTTATCAATAACGTAACATTCGTTACTAATTTACTGTTGAGACAATTCCTAAATACTAACTATTCAAACATAATTTCAACACTCCTAATAGATGGCATGAAGTTATCATCTGTAGGCTGACAATACACAATGAACATTGTGATCCCGGAATTTACCGTGATTTCTACCCATTGGCCACTGGAATGCCTGCAATATGAGAATGAATACATTTAAGTGAGGATTCAAATTACTCAGGACGTGGCTGCAATTTATTGCCAAGTTGTGAACAGTGTTTCTCAAAAAGGGGTACTCGTACCCGTAGGGGTAGTTGGGGGTACTGCAGGAGGTACTCCAAAAATCAAGTGGTTATATATAATGTTTAAAAAAGGAAAAAACGTATGACGTCCATAAGACGTCCCAGTGGGACGGTGAGTGTCCTGCTACACAACTTCTGGAGTGCAAGAGATCAGATGACGTAAAGGATAATAGAAATGTAAGAAAATTATAATAGATCAAATATATGTACAGTACTGTAAGTTAAGCGGGAGTAGCTCTCGTACAGCTTGTTATGTTTACTAGTGAGCTACAGTCAAACCTAAATAGTACATAAAAACAGGACATAGCAACAATATGCACTGATATGCAATGGAAGTGTGTGTGTATGTGTGTGTGTGTGTGTGTGTATGTGTGTATATATATATATATAATTTTGATTTATTAATTGTATTTATTTTTGCCATAATTTATTGTGTAACAGTTTGTATCCGTCGTAGTTTCAGGTTTATGTTGCTTTAAAATCTTTTGAATTATTTTCCATTCTCCTGACATTTTAATGTGTACAGTTAACTGTGAGGTGGGGACTGAGAAACTACTATCTATCAATCTACCTATCTACCTATCATGTACAGTATGTACTGTATATGGCTTTCAGTATAGCAGGTGGCTCCCTCTGGGCTTTTGAGGCCATCAATTGCCTGTTTCACTTTGGGGTGATTTGCGAAGCAGTTTTTACGCATCCACCTGGACAAAATACACAATATATAGATTTTTTTCATTTCCGGTCCCTCCCTCCCTCCCGCTGGTCTCTGACCCCGGCGCGGCTCGCGTAGTTGATTTATCTAACGGAGCCACCCTTGTTCTCCAACTGACGGAGGTGTTTGGCGTGATGGCCACGGGGCTGACGGATCAAAAGATCACACGCGCCCCTGCTCCATCATATTAATATCGTCCCCTCGATGCCCCCTCCGAGCGTTGATATCCAACAAGTACGTTTACATCCACACTGCGACAGTATATCACATGCACACATGGGGGGGCTGTTTCTGCTGGGGCGGTGGAACACAACTTAATTCTCTCTGACACACGGCCAATTCCGCCCAATGATTGTTTCACAGGTTCGCCACCACCACACACACACACACACACACACACACACACACACACACACACACACACACACACACACACACACACACACACACACACACACACACACACACACACACACAGAGGGGGAATATGAAAGTCGGAGGGTTAGATTAGGTGTTTGAAAGACCACGCCCGGAGCATATGGCTGTCAGCGCACAGAGAGAGGACAGGGTAAGGCATCGCCGCAGCTCTCTGAGAGACTCATTACGCAGGCCACAGGGGCCAGGGGGGCCACGGGGGGCCACAGAGCCGAGGTTAATAATTCGGGAACGGGTTGATATTGGTTCTGATGCACCAATGACTGACGGGCCGCCCGACGCTTGATGGGGAGTCCGAGTCTTTGTCCAGAAGTAAGGCTCAGCAGAAGCGTATTGCTGGGAAATGAGGAGGTAGAGGGAGGGGAGGCTATAAGGCACAGAAGAGGGAATAGGTGCAATGTGTATGTGAGGGATGGAAAGAGAGAGAGCAAGAGAGAGAGAGGGACGGGAGGGGGGAGAAAGCCAAAGAAGAAGAGGGCTCCTGATGACAGCGTTGCCTCCCCGTCTCCCAGTCAGCTGGGAAATACATATTTATGCCTTCCCTCCCAACTGCTTTATCTCTCCGCCACCTTTCACCCCATCTTTGCCAGTCCCTCTCTCTCTCTTTCTCTCTCTCTCTCTCTCTCTCTCTCTTTGTGTTTCACACCTGCCCCTTCAAACTTCCTCGCTCCCCCTTCTTCATTTTATTTTATTCATTTTTTTCAGCCATCACTCCGCATCAAATGATCTCTGCACGGATGACCGAAAAAAAGCAGCCGGCCATCTTTGCAACAAAACGGCAATTACTGAGCGACGACAGAGAGCGCCGGAATCCGTAATTAGATAAAATGATGGGTTCTGTTACAACGTCGGGCCAGCGTTGGAACGCGACCCAAAGATTTCAACAAGCTTCAACAAGTATTTCAAAATATACTGAAGACGTGAACTGTAGTAATTGAAGAAAATCTCAGTCAACGGAAGGACATGGATTTTGCTTAGTGTTTGCTGTGGCAATAATCATTTAACCAGCCTCATGACAGTTCTGTACTGTAGATTTAGAATATTTTTTAGTGAAAAGTAGGCTACTTTAGCTCATACATTATATTCCAAATAAAATAAGTCCCGTCAATAGACTCACTTGCATAATGCTATTAAAAAAAAATGAACCGCTTAAGTTTATGGCATGCCGATCTTTGTGGACATATTTTAGACAATGGATATTTACCATCTGCTTTGTGTTGGAACTTTAATATCCACATCCACATCCAAACTGTGGATGTATCTCGCCCTCATTTGTCATCGAGCCATCATTCTTCTCCTCCTCCTCCAAGTTTTGGACGCTGCCGCACTCTCTCCGCTGTCGGCACAGCCTACGCACGGGGAAGGGGGTCTCTTCATGTGGCGACAAACCTGAGCGGCTAGAGGTGAAAGGTCAACTTTAGATTGATCCAAATTGATTGGCTTTTCGTCGCCACCTGCCTGACGTGTCTACGTCATGTGTAGCTGTGTAGCATGTGTACCCAGCAACGAGGCAGAGAGGACAGCCTCCATGCCGTGGAAGCATTCGCATTGTTTTCTAATTTGTGGGTGAAAGGGGCAAGAACATCACAGTGAAATGATAGTTTTCATTTTTGGCAACGCAAAAGTGCTCTCACGGGTCGATTTTCTCAGTCGGTAACGCTGTAACGTAAGAAGTTACTATTTAATGCCGTCATCTTGTCATGTAACAAGTTACTTTTCAAAGTAACGTCACCCAACACTGGCTAAGATGAGATAAGACTTGTCCCTGGAGGGTGATTCCGGTGCAGCAAAACGAGCGCAGGTCAAGAAAGCGTCAAAAACGCAGGAAATTCCGTTCGGTTAAAATTTGGATTACAGCAGATTTTATTTTTTCCTGGAGTTGCTTTTCATCCTTCAATTCATTTTCGAAACGGGGTTTGATTTCGAAATATTACATAAATAATCACACAAGTATTGAAAGGTCCGGGCTACTCGTTCCACCAGTGTTTGAAAGTGGGTCGCTCACCAACTTTTTGAACTCGCAAAACAGCGCAAACGCTGATCTTCCGGTTCCTTTGACGCAAACATGCAGATCAAGATCACCCTTCCATATTAAAGGGATGTCAAGTCGATATGTGAAACCCTTTGGATAAAATAACATTATAAATTCTATCTAACCTACCCATTTCATCCCTCTTCTGTTGTTTGGAGGGAAGCCTTATTCTCTGGTGGTAAAAAGAGAAAAAAAACAAAAACGAGTGCTGACGTCGCCTCAGAGAAGCCGAAGAGGAAGTGCCGACGTCATTTCCCTAAAATCAAATGGATAACATGCCAGGCCAGAAGCAACACGTTTCACTCCTCAGTGGAAACGTGTCACCTCGGCGTTGTTATGGATTGCGAGAACACGCCGCGGAAGCTCTCAATCAGAGCTCGATCTGACCAGTGCAACAGATCCAAGGGAGGGTAAGCAACTCCACGATGCCTTCCGGGAGGGTGAGGGCAGCGAGGACGGCAGCGATTCTGAATCTGATGTTGACATCCTGTGTGCGATCATGAAATGGAATGTTCTCAAGTACCACTGGAGGAGACCGACGATACGCTGGAAGAAGTATAATGACGCAGTGAAGACCCAGATTCTGGCCAAGTATTAATGGACAAGATCCTTAAGTTTACCTGCAAATGCGGGCAGATTTGAAAAGAAAATGGCAGGCATGCCCAGGAATCATGTACAAATAATCTGGATCCTGATTTTGTCTATATTTTACATGATCAAAGCCTCAACAGAGCAGGGAAAAGAGTTGATGACAGGACAGCGATTCTGCAATGGGAGACGCGGTAAAATGACAAAATGTCTCACACTAGAACTCGTTTGTTGGTGTACTCCGCACACAATGTGTTACCGTGGAGAATGTGTACATTGTAGGCAAACATTTTTTACTTCCTCCGTTTTGTTGCAGGGTACTGTAGCTGTAAAGGTTTTTCTTTAAATAAAACGTTATCTTTTAATAACACAAGCTCATCTATCTGCTGTACACAAGAGCAATGTAAGGGTGGTCCCATTCAGCAGGAAACATTTCAGTTGGCCACTTGACACCTCCTCCCCCAAGGTTTGTTGGTCCTCCCAGTCGCTTGCATTCTGGGAGATGGCTGAAGAGAGCGGCCGAGTGGATGATCATGTGCACGAACTGAAAAGTGCCACTCTCCTAAAACAATGGTTGTTATAAAAGAATAAAGGCAGGAAATGGGAATGTTTAGAAGTTACAGAAGAGTAGGGGAGACATGCAAGTACAGTAAGCGTGAAATTAGAATGAAAGAAATGAACTTACAATTACAGCAAGGGATTGACTTGAATTATGCATTTTACAATTTAAAAAAAAAATAATTATTCAAATATTACTTCAGAAAAAACACATTGAACATTATCTCACTGAAGGAGTACAGCACTATCCAGATGTAACCATTAAAAGTGTTGTTTTTGTTTTGTGCTGCATAAGTCTGGAAATGCTAACACTTTAAAGACTGATTTCTTATAACTTCTCTTTCCAAAACCTCATTATGATAATAAGCCATAGCTTCCAAAATATGTGCTTGATTCCCGCAAGTGACACCTTGTTTTGAAGCCCTGATTCTACACTTTCATATCGTGAGAATAAACGCAAAATGTCAAATTTCAAAATGTGACAATGTTCGTCCATGTACACCGAGTTACCACGGAGTAGCACTTGTGCAGCTGACTCTACTAACTAGTGATGCCAGCTATGCTAGCTAGTAATCAGAGCGCTCCGCCAGCTCGTGACACGATAGCAGCACATCCGAACAGCATCCTTGTTTTATGTAATATACAGTGATCATACTTGTTCAAACTCATCAAACACGGTTACAAATAATATAGCGCTGAATGTTTTATCCCTCTATCGTATTACTCACTCAAACTCTGAGTCAAACTGGTTGCCGGAGTTCGGCGTCAACAGGGGTTTCGACTTCAAAATGCTTATGGATCACGACTCAGCATAAGTTGCGAGCGCTGTGTTGCAACCAGGAGTGACCTGGTTACCAAGTCAACGCTCTGCACAGGAAATTAATTGACAGTGGCTGCAGCATATTCCTTTCATGTTCGGATCATTTTATTGCTGCTTTTAATAAATTGTCTGGTAAGAAGCTCTCCAGCTGGCGAGCTGACCAAGCACATCCCGGGTTTAAATGAGTCAGAGCCTTTTTCACGATGTCTTCTTCCCCTCTGTCGGTCATCAGCACCCGCTGGTAAACCCACTCGTGCGTAGGTCTCGCGTCTTAATCCTCCCGACCCACTTTCTGAGACTTGGATGGTCGTGGTGAAAGATTTGGCCGTTTTTTTGGGGGGGGGGGGATTCGGCTTTCCGCGGGGGACTCGGTGAAAGTATCCTTTCGGGTTCCTGACTCCTGTTCGTTCGGTTCAGTTGGTGTAATGAGAGTCGGGGAGAGTGGGTTCGGCGCCAAGTTGCAACAGGAATCCTCACGAGGATCGTTTCATTCTGTCGAAATATATATATATATTTTTTGCACATACAATACGAGCAATGCCAAATGCCGCCACATTAATTTCATCCTCAGGGATTATGTTCTGCTCCTGAAAAGAATATTCGCTGCAGAGCTTGATGTGCGGGCGTGGCTCTCCGGGTCTTTCCGTTTCAAAATTGGAGCCGCCAGCGGGAGGCTCCTTTGCCAGAGTGACTGACAACCCCCACGTCGCTGGAGAGTGCGAGTCGGTCGGACGGGCGTTTAGCAAGCCGCCATGGAAACACCCCCTCCTGCGCCGGCCCCCCGCCGCCTCCCCGTCCGCCTCCGACATCCGCGCCGGGTCCCTCGGAGAAAGGGCGCGTGAGTATGCGCCGGAAGCCCACGGAGGATTTCAACTTTTCCCTCCTGGCGTCTCGGAAGACGAGGTGAAGGACCCGGTCGTAATTAACTGCACTGAGGACGAGACGAACCCGTCCCGGAGAGGTGATCCCCCCCCCCCCCCCCCGGGGGGGGTTTTAGTGACCTGAATTTCCCGTACGGGAGACGGGCGGCAGGACCACGGTGCAGCGCTATTTAAGAGAAAAAAAAGTAAAACGTCGCAGAATGATTCACTGTCCACGGTGTCTCCCCCCCTCCTTCCATTCTTTTTGTGACATGCGCGTCCAAAGAGTGGGCCCTTGGTAGTTGCGAAACTAGGTTTCCCGGCGCCACAAATAGCCGCCCGCTGCGTCCCAGGGCTGCGCAGCGAAGGGAAGGGCCAAGGAAAGTAAGTCTGAGATGCAAAGAAAAAACTTGGAAGGAGAGACAGACAGACAGAGAGAGAGACAGACAGACGGACAGAAAGAGAGAGAGATGGAGAGAGAGACACACAGACAGAGAGAGAGAGAGAGACGGACAGAGAGAGAGAGAGAGAGAGAGAGAGAGAGAGAGATAGACAGACAGAGAGAGACAGACAGAGAGGTGGTCTGGTGAAAATAGTTTGGATTTTGACTTCATTGACTTCCAAAGACATGACGGAGGTTTTTGGATGTGCCTCTACTGTACAAGGTCCCTCCACCTCCTCTTTGATGTGCCCCCGTCTCCTTCCCAGGACCTGTCATCAGACGGGCGCCGTGATGTGAGCTATTTATTTGAGTTTGCTTTACAATTGAAGGACACCTTCAACATCCCACACACTCTCTTCTTTGTCTCACTTTTCCACGGGCGCACACCCACACACACACACACGCGCACACACACACGCACACGCACAACCTTCAAAATCTGCAAAAAGCCACACGGTATGGCGGTGGTCTCCCTGCATCCCGTTTAGCTTTTAATGCTTTGAGATCCGGAAAGTGGGGTGGGGAGGGTAATCCGTCTCTCCTAATGTTTCGGAATGCTACTATTTAGGCTGCAAGCAGCGCACTTCACGGCATATCAATGTCCCAATCCAGCCGCACTCCATTAACCGCAAAGCCTTGAGATTTAGCCTTGAACGCAGTTGGGTGATGGATCAGCTACGATATCCAGGGAGAATGGGAAAGACGGCTTTCATAGATTTACTTTAAGTACGGTCGGTGTACGCAAGCAATGCCGACGGAGCCGTACTGAGAAGTACTTGTACCCCATGCTAGTTGCACCGGTGTTCCAGCGTGCTTTAATGAGCGAGTAAAATGATGACGACGGCATTTTTCGGACCTACTCTCACGCACACACTCACGTCTACAGTTGTATGAGTTGCGTCAGCGCATGATGGAATGTTGATGCCAGCATAGTGTCAGCGCAGTGCTTGGAAATGTATACCATTTCACAGGATGTAGTGTATCGTCCTGGCGCGTTTTTACATTTTTAACCGAGCGTACGATCGTTTTGCGTGCGCTAAGAACACATTTGACATGCTAAACAGCATGCCAGTTCTGGAGGCGGTGCTCAGCTCCATGCAACTCAAATCCAGCCCAACCCCCGGTTTACACGGGCGGAGACCAAAAAAACGCTTGCTATCGCCGACGCCAGGCTTTACTGTGGCTGTCTCCCATCTCCCACAACCTGCCGCCCGTGGGCCTACCCCCTGATTTGCATATCCGACTCCCATGTGGCGGTTTCTCGTGGGGCCACGGGTATCGGTGGCAGATTGTACAATAAATACGATGCACAACCTCTTATTCTCTCTTCCTCTTCTCAACAATCCAGCAAAGTCTGTTTCTGATGAATATTGATGTGAGGAACAGGCCATGCAGAAGCTGAATATCTGTTCGTTTCTCATCTATAACGGTCAGTTTAACAGCAGTAAAAAAAACATCTTTTCTAGCCGGGCGGACGGAACTCCCGATTATTGTAAGCAAACTTTTAAACGAGCCGCTAAGCATCGATGTCGCTCGACGTCGCTGACTTGGAGGGTGATTGTCACGCATCTCAAAGGTCTACGCACGGTGCAAAGTCCCTGTACTAGAGATCTTGGGAAATGGCTTTTAAGACGCCAGTCTTGAAATACTCACTCAAATGTACGCCACAGCAGTTGACCAGAAGCTCCCGTATTGCCACTCTGCCTGCGTGTCTCCTCGGAGAGGCGTGGGAGCCTTTCAACAGGGGTTACCGTGGAAACCACAGTGGCGCCAGCGGTGGTGGCAGCAGCAGCTCGTTTCTTTCCACCTCGTGGACGCTGACATTACAATAAGCGCCCCCTCCAGCGGGCGCCAACACGCTGTTCAGACACTCATAGACCCACAGCAATACAATAACAAAAATACACACAATACACACACAGGAGCACACGCTTCAGAATACACACTGGTGTGTGTACACCTACTGCCTGCGCCATCAAGTTCCATACACGTTGATGTAGACTTGCACAGATGCAGGCGCATGTCTAGATCAACAGCAGCTGGCTAATTCACATAGACACACACACACACACACACACACACACACACACACACACATAGACACCAGTGAAGCCTTACCTCACCAGCTGGGAATCACACAGTAGGGGGTTCGACACCGCTGCCTCAAAAAGTGTGTGTGTGTGTGTGTGTGTGTGTGTGTGTGTGTGTGTGTGTGTGTGTGTGTGTGTGTGTGTGGGTGTGTGTGTCTAATTAGTCAAAGATCATGTACAGCGGGGTAAAATCCACCGTGTCATTTGTCATCTCATTGTCACTTCGATTTCCGATTCATTTAGTCAGATTAGAAGAGTTTTTTCAAACACAGTGTGGAATATCGATTTTTAAACAAAGTCCGGTAAACAGTGAATTTCGTATACAAATCAATATTTGGTGTGACCACCCTTTGCCTTCAAAACAGCACCAATTCTCCCAGGTACCACTCGCACAGAGTTTTTGAAGGTACTCGGCAGGTAGGTTGTTTCAAGCATCTTGGAGAACTTGCCACAGTTCTCCTGCGGATTTCGTCTGTCTCACTTGCTTTATTGCTGTCTCACTTTCTTCTGTCTGTTCATGAAATCCCAGACTGACTCGATGATGTTGAGATCAGGGCTCTGTGGGGGCCATACCATCTGCTGCAGGACTCCTTGTTCTTTTTTTCACTGAAGGTAGTTCTGTATAACTCGGGCTGCATGTTTGGGGTCGCTGTAGTGCTACAGAGAGAGTGACACACTGATGCAGAAGATACACAATAGGCGCATAAGACTCAAGTTTTTTGCACAGTACTGTATAGTGTGATATTGGATTTTTTTTGGTCAATATACACTGTACATAAAGAAGCTCTTAAGGAATCACGTTATAGTCGCTGAATCCAATCCGCTGACACAAGACCATCAAGTAATGCCGCGGTGACCCCCACTCGGCCCCACCTCGCCTCCTCCTCCTCCTCCTCCTCCTCCAGCGGCTTTCTCTCTATTCCGGGGGAAGAAGTATTTGCATATTGCAATTTCAAAGGCACTGCCTCCTCCCAACCCGGGCCGTGCTGCTGCTTCGATTCACAATTTCGTGCACACGGCGCCACCGTGCAAAATATGACAAACCAAACCGTTTTTTAGTGATACCGTAGGACCCACGGAGGACACACGCTGGGACAGAGGGGACAAAATGCAACCGTTGAGCAGTGTCACGCTCCGCGGCAGTCTAAGCTGAAGAGTACCACCTACAGAGCGCTACTGGCGTCCCGCGTGGGCGTGCGGCCCGTGCCAATATATGTCTGCATGCAAATGTGTGTGTGTGTGTGTGTGTGTGTGTGTGTGTGTGTGTGTGTGGGCACAAAATGTTCTGCTGATTCACAGAACTTGTTTGGGGATGTGCGTCCGATGGTGTTTGTTGCACTTAAGCTAAGGCATAAAGTTGGTAATTAGCAGTCCGCTCCAGCCAATGAGGCTTTTTAGTTTTCTCAAGTGTGGTGTCAAGTTAAAACTCTGGACAGCAAATGTTTCCATTCCCCTACAAAATGGTCCCACTTTGTTTTATTTTTTTTGGATCATTTTTGGATTTAAACGCCAAAGGAGCCCAAGGGGCAAACCTCTCTTGCAGGTTCACCTCGCGGGTTTTATACAAGGTGTGAATTTGCTCCAGGTGTGATGTGTGAGTGTGAAGGACTCAGGCCCTGTTCACATGCACATGGATATTTTGATGGTTGTGAAGTTGTGGTATTTTCTCTGCGTTTTGGCACAAAAACTGAGTTTTTAGCTTCCTGGAAACAAAGGTTTTGGAAAACGCCAGAATTTCCAGATGTTTCCCGTCCAGCCGTGTGGACAAGTAGAGCGGAGCTCCTTGGAAACACTGAGGTGTCATGACCTCAACATGCGTGAGGAACCTACGGGCGACGGCCGACGACCGTTGGGTTGTTCGCCCTGTCTCCATGGAAAGTCGGTATTGTGTCTGAATAATATGAAGAAGCACAGCACTACACACACTCCTAATGTTCTTCTGTGGTGTTTGACGTCAACTTTCATGACATATCACCCCCCCACCGGCCTGGCATGCTTATGTGACTGTTTTAAATAGTTTTTGCGTCCTTGTGTGGACGGAGAGACCTTCTAAAACACCGTTGGTAGTGGGCAAGATTTTTATTTTATAACGGAGGATGAAAAAGAAATGCTTTATCCATATGCATGTGGGCGAGGCCTTAGCGGACAGGTCGTAGGTTGTGAACAACTGCAGTTCATCATGAATGGACACAGACCGGTGAATGAACCTAAACCTGTTGGTTTCCTTCTTGAGGGTACGTTCCAGAGCAGGATCGGCGGTCTCCGTGACGTCCGGAGAGAAACGGTTGTCTGTTCCATTCCCACCTCTTCTGAAATAACGTAATCGTGATCTAGGGCGCACACTCAAAGGTCACCTCTGACGGTACCATTTTGAGCGCCTCGCATTTTGCAAAAATAAACAACTGACATTATTGTCGCCAACGGCCTTGTTGAAATGTACTTGGCAAAAACGTAGAGTACGATTATCCAAGTCTGCCCGCCCACTCGCTATGAAATTGAATCGTTTCCTCGTACTAGTTCTGCCACTTTGCGACTGAACCGCTATATTGCTTCTTATTGCCGCTAGCTTGCAGCGTTGGTGATAATCTGCTTCGGCTATCATTGTTGGTCTCGGTTTTGTTAATACAGTTATGCCAATGCTGAAATAGAGGGCGCAGGTGTAAAAATGTATGTGGG
>NC_137193.1:9411432-9428932 GCF_960531495.2 Zeus faber | reverse complement strand
TACCAAAGTGTTAGAATAAAGAAAGCCATTATAACGTGTTATGGTGAGGGCATCAAAAACACAATTTTAACCCTAACCATCGATAACCTTAATCGTAAGCTTAACCATCTATGACCTCAACATTTTAACGCGACCATCTATAACTGGAAGCCTAAACTTAACCACCTAAAGGCTAAACTTGACCATCTATAGCCTAAAAACCTAAACTCAACCACCTATAACCTAAAACCTCACCTCAAGCATCTATAACCTGGGGCCTGAACTCAATCCCCAGTGGATCAACCATAATCAGTAAAAATAAACATAAGGAAACCCAGTGGCACCTTACGACTGAACGGGGTTGTCCTTAAAGCCAGTTAGCCACCTCACTAAAGCTTTTCGGTTATCGGGTCATTTTGTGTAACTACTGTAATTCGCAAAATGGACCATGCTTGGTGGGACCTAAGAAAAAAATCCTCATGACGCACGTGAAAAAAATCTGAGTCATGCTTCCAAGGGGAGTTCAAGTAACGATAAAGAAAACACCATTTTGAGTGGAGTTATTCTATTCGATCAAAAGGTGTAGAAAAGGTCCATGAGATAAATAGATAGATTTGTACTTTATTCATCCCTGGAGGAAAATTGCAATGTCAGAGCAGCTCACATCCAAACAATGGGCAAAATAATGATAAAGCAATACAAAGAAAATATGGAAATGAGAAAATGGCAATATGGATTTTTCTTTTAAGTATACAATAAACCTAACGGTTAACTGTACACAATAAGAATAAAACAAATCTTCCAAAACACACAAAACATAACGATAAACAACAGACAACCTAAAATAACAGAAAAGAGTAAAAAATACAATTATAAAAGCGAAAACGACCTGAAAAATAAAACATTGTTGAAAATGTAGATATTGACCTTAAATATAACACAATGCTGGCAATCGGAAGTAAACATAGATACATGTGCATTTACCAAGCAGCTTAGTTTAAATTTAGAAATGATTTATATAAATTGATTGTTTTTCCTTTCTTTTACACGGATAATGCCTGAGCAAAGTAGGCCATGGAGAAAACTGAAAACGTAGACCTTCCCGTTCGCATGAAGTCCAATTACATGAGAAGGAAAAAAACAGGTGGCAGCGATGATACGTAATGTTCAGAATTTGGGTCAAGCCTTAATCATTAAAAAAATAATAATAATAAAAACCAGTGCCAAGAAAAAATACGGTATGCTCAAAAGTATTGAGTCACTTTTATAGGGAAAAAAAAAATCATGTTTATCACAGGAAAAGTGTATTGCACGACATTCTACATTTCACAAGTATTGTATGGGTAGTGCATCTAGGTCCAAGGCAGTCTAACAATAAAAAGTTCAGACGAGGCTACATGTGGTTGTTTGAATTCAGGAAAGGTCTACAATCGCATCTGGTTACAGTAGGACTGAGGATGGGGGAGTATGCGCGTGCACACACACACAGACGCACACACACACACACGCACACACACACACACACACATACACACACACACACACACAGAATGACACGGAAAAGTAAACTCTGCAAAACAGGTTCGATGAGTTCCGCCTGGCAGGGGAGGTTAGAAACACACAGAGTTCCACAAGGAAAGCGGGGGTGAGACGGTGAGACGGTGAGACAGACGGGTGTAGGGTACCCTGAGCTTTTCGGAGTGTCAGTCAAGTAAATAGCTCCCCTCCCCTGACCTCTACTGTGTTATGAAGGGAGCAGCAGCTGTGGCTGGGTTCTACAAGGGAAGCTATTAGATAGACAATTTGGCCTACTCTGTCCCTTAGAGAGAGAGAGACAGAGAGAGAGAGAGAGAGAGAGACATTGGGTTGGGGAGCCACTGATTGGGAGGAACACAGAGAAGCCTCTACCAGCAGGTAATTGCCCTTCTCTTACGTCTCCTCGTCGCGTTATCCCGCTGATGAACGCTCCCAGTTACGTATGTTGTTTTACCAGAAGCGAGGATTGTGGTCTTGGGTTTGGTTTTGGTCTTTTGTTGTATTGTCCCCTCTCTCTCTCTCTCTCTCTTTCTCCCTCTCTCTCTCTCTCTCTCTTTCTCCCTCTCTCTCCCTCTCTCGCCTCTCATCACTCGGTGCTGTACTGCGGGATCTATTTACTGTTGCTGCACTGCTACCTCCCCAAGGTTGGAGAGAGAGAGAGAGAGAGAGAGAGAGAGAGAGAGAGAGAGAGGGGGGGGGGGGGGAGAGCGAGAGCGAGAGAGAGAGAGAGAGAGAGAGAGAGAGAGAGAGTGAGAGAGGGGGGGAGAGCGAGAGCGAGAGAGAGAGAGAGAGAGAGAGAGAGAGAGAGAGAGAGAGAGAGTGAGAGAGGGGGGGAGAGCGAGAGCGAGAGAGAGAGAGAGAGAGAGAGTGAGAGAGGGGGGGAGAGCGAGAGCGAGAGAGAGAGAGCGAGAGAGAGAGAGAGAGAGAGAGAGAGAGAGAGAGAGTGAGAGAGGGGGGGGGAGAGCGAGAGCGAGAGAGAGAGAGCGAGAGAGAGAGAGAGAGAGAGAGAGAGAGAGAGAGAGAGAGAGATTGTTTTTTTTTGATTTTTAAAACATCTTTATTTCAACATTTTCTCCAGTTCACAGTTGCAGACATTAAAAAAACAACACTTTGTTCAATAAAAGAGCCCCACACGTTAAAAACAGACTGGAAGCACACGTGGTCCTCCACCAGCGAACAGATGAGGTCATTAAAACACCACAGCTTGATGAAAACATGCAGACTCTTCATCAGTTTGTGAAGGTTGAAATCGATGAAGACTCTGGCCCTGACCACAAACACTTTTCCTAAAATACTTTCCTTTCCCCTCGGTTTGTTTCTCCTTGTGAGGTAGATCGCCATCTTTGCTTACAAAAAAGTTTAACATTCGCCATTTCTCTGCGTTGTTTCTGTAATATTTAACCCCAAAATTAAAAGCATTTTTGGACCACTCTTTAAAGAGCTTAAAACTTTCAGAGAGAGAGAGAGAGAGGCAAATACACACAAATACCAATTTTGCAAATGGCGACAGTATCGTCTGAGTGTTTTATTATTAATCACCACTGCATCGTCACATTTTATTGAAACAGCAGTAAGGGTGTGACAATATAATTGTGGTTGTAATGAGGACTATGACAGTGGGTGGTAACAGTCAGGCGTCAAGATGTGATAGTTATAGTGTTGATGGTAATGGTTGGTGTCGCCTACTCTGGCCAATTTGAGGTGAGAGAGTGGGGTGGGATTCATAACTGGACTTTTTTCCGCATCGACAGCTGACTTGCTCAAGACGCGAAGGCTCAAAGGGCTGTAGTCGCTTCATCGCCAAAAGTTAGAACGAGGGAAGTTCGATTTTAACAGTGAGTGGCTAATCCAACTCCCATTTTTGCCTGGCGCTGTTCTAACCAGGCCTGAAATGTATGGCAGTGGCTGGAATTGATGCACTGCAGCATGGAGCGCCACGGAAAAGCATAAAATCTACGAATAATGAAAAAAAAAATACTGGCGGTGGCCTTTTTCAGAAGTCTCTCAAAGACACCGCGAAGACCAATCATCTCTTTTCCGCCAGAAAACCTAGTCAGACAACACCGCATGGAGAGATAAGCAGACACGCTGTTTGCTTTCTGTTTTTTGGACGCCTCTGACATCCTGTTCACCCTGTCTACAATTGTTCGATGGACTAACTACATTTTGTTTTCAGAGCTCTCCTTGACCATAGAGGGTCAAAGATCTCTTGTCCACTATTATAATAGAGCGCTATGCTGCTGCCTCCCACGACTGTGTATGAGTTGAAATTCCGTGCTCGTTTGTTGGTGTGTGAGGTCGTGAAGTGCCCACCGCATGGACTCGAGTCTACGCAAGGTTGAGCAAAAGGTTGAGCGTGGAGGTCACATAACAATGCCAATTTGAAGGTTTGTCTTTTGGAATGCTATAGATTTCTGGTGTGTGTGTGTGTGTGTGTGTGTGTGTGTGTGTGTGTGTGTGTGTGTGTGTGTGTGTGTGTGTGTGTGTGTGTTTGTTTCAGATATCAACAATCCCAATTTCTAATTCGCAGAGGGCAGTTTGTGAGAGAGTGGGGCACATGGGGAATTCTACCCGTAGGGGGATGAGGGATCTAATAGCCTACAGCACTGTTTTGCATTTTTTTTTTCCCGAACGGAACTTTGACATGCACAATATTGCAAATTCCCCAATACCACAAACCATAACGATCGATTTAAAACCCATTGTACATTTCAGAAAAATATATAGTATGCCACTCTCATCTCAAGATTCAAGATTCAAGATTCAAGAGGTTTATTCGTCACATACATATACATACTTCCAAACATATATGCAGTGAAATGTAATGCAACGCACCCGGTGATAACACACAATATGTCCTAGGAAAAAATTTATTTCTAAAAGACGAACTAACTGACTCCTAAAACGTAATACAGTAAGTCGAATACTTATAGAATAAAATTAAAATATAAAGAATAAAATAAAATACAATAAAATAAAATGAAATAAAATGGAATAGAGGGAATTTGCTTGTGTATATGGAATAGGCAATTATGTATATACAGATATGTGCATTAAAGTGGCATGTGAATTAAAGTGGCATGTGAATTAAAGTGGCATGTGAATAAAGTGAGGTAGTGTTTGGGATAATACAGCACAGTATACAACAGTACGGCGCAGCAATACGGCATCACGAACAACCCTGAACAGTGACACAGTATGCGGTACAGTATGCTACATACAGTACAGTAGGTAGTGGAGCCTAGTGCATGGCTCAGTTAGGACCCCTGGTGAGGTCAGCATTGACAGTTATAATGGTTTGCGGGAAAAAACTCTGTCTCCGTCTCTCTGTTCTCGCTGTGTGACTGCGGAGGCGCTTGCCTGACCGCAGCAGCTGGAACAGTCCGTTGTTGGGGTGATGAGGATCCTTCATGATCCTGCGGGCTCTGCTACTACACCTGCTGGTGTATAACTCCTGCAAGGGGGGGAGGGTAGTTCCAGTGGTACGTTCAGCTGAACACACCACCCTCTGCAGGACCTGCCTGTCCTGGGCAGTACAGTTCCCAAAACAGGCAGTGATGTTGCCTGTCAGGATGCTCTCCACTGCTCCAGAGTAGAAGGACTTGAGGATCCTCACCGAGACCCGGAAATCTGAAGACGAAGCTGCGGTTTTGTGTGCAATTGATTTAAGTTGCTTTTGTTAAACTTGGTTGTGGTTTATTCCTCCCAAATGAAATGTGTGCTTTGTATTACAACCCGACAGGGTCTTGGGGAAAGGAAAATAATCAGAGCTGCATAAACTGTGCATCTTGCTGAACTAAGCCAGTTGCTGCATCCAAAATAAGATACTAGCATGCTATTTAGTACGCCAAATTAGAGTATGCTCAAATAGTACACGAAAAAATACCAAGACGACAAGGACAAATGGATAGAAAACAACAAATAAATGGCATTTACAAATGTCATGTGACCACATAACATGTAGACAGTCGATCTTTTACCAATACACAACCGAATGGGAAAGACCAAATACATTTGAAAATAATGTCACCGATCATGGTTTTAACATTGCATCATAATTATAGCAATGGTATCATGTAGGTTTCTTCTGGCCCAGTCATCCTACGTTCAAACATGCAGCGACAAAAACGATTGGTGTGTCTTGGCTCCCGCAACCTGCCTCTCGTGGCCATAGCCCCTGATTTGCATATCCATCTCAGGAGCAATGGCAGATTGTGTGAATTTACGATGCCTTATTTCTCCTAGACACCCAACAAAATGTTTTTGAGAAAATTTGAGTCAAGAAATAGGCCATGCAGAGCATACAAGTTTGTTAACAACATTCGCCTGTGGCGCACAGGCTATTCTAGCCCTACAGACACAACTCCTGAATATTGTTAACAAACTTTTAAGTGATAAAGATGAGAATTTGATGGATATTCAGTTTCTGAATGGCCTAAACATATTTGTGACCCACCGCAGACATAATGTACATTTGGTGGCCTTTGACTTTTTTTTCTGCATTATTTGAGAGTGAGGAATCAGAACACTGAAAACTACGTGTCACTTGTGCAAATCCAGCAAATATTAATTTAGCTATGACTTGTTATTGACAAGGGTGTGGCAAACTGTGATTCAGATTTAATCACCTTCAAAGTTTTCCCCCCACACTTTTTTCAGCCAACTCCTCGAATGCAATGAGTTGGAGGACATCAACACACAACATCATTTGTTTTTAAAAAGGCTTTTATTTAAAGTAAGAATATAAATGTTTTATAAAAGTGGAATTATTTAGAAGTTTAAAAGTGCAGCCAACACAACAAAATGTAGAGTCTATCAATATTATCAGTCTTTGTATAACAGCCTTGGTGTGTTATTTAAAATATAAATGTGCTTATACCAAATATCTTCAAAGTTCTTGGAGATATTATGTGGGCTAACCACAACCCTACCCAGCTACACTATGAGAGCCTGTTTGGGGCCTCTTTTCATTTTCTTTTTGCCCCTGGCTGCATTTGCAGGTAAACTTGAGAATTACTAGAAAAGAAGAAACAGTCTTCATTTGTCACGCAACACTACAACACATGCTTGCACACACACATGCTTTGGATGGTGGCCGGTGAAATGGATCCTCTGCATTTAACCCATCCTGGCTTGTCCTTCCTCCGGGGGCACAGCCAGGAGCAGTGGGCAGCATACGTGGACGCGCCCGGGGACCAGGTGATAAGTGTCCATCGCTGGTCAGACAATGATGGGTGCATGTGGTCCTTACTGACGTGAGGTGGAGTAAACCCCATGTGAGCACGGGGAGAACATGCAAACTCCACACAGAAAGGCTCCTGTTTGGGAGATAACCCGCCGGAGCACGGTGCCAACAGCGCCCCAGGTGGGAATTGAACCCAGGACCTTCTTGCTGTGAGGCAGCAGTGCAATGCACTGCGCCACTGTGCCACCAACTTGTTCATAATCTGCATCACCAACCTCAACGGACTTCACCGGGTCATCAACTTCTTCCGTTGTAACAACAATGGGCGTATTGTCGGTCTCCTCCGATGGTTCTTGAAAATATTCAGTTTCATCGTCACATTCAGGTTGTTCTCCAAGTCCGGGATAACACCGGTATCAGATTCAGCATAGCTGTTGTTCTTCGCTTCGCTGACGGAGAACTGACTATCATCGCAGAAAATGAAGTCCATTATGTGCTTCTTCAACTGACTTGGATCTATCGCTCTGGTCAGATTAATGTCCGCGTTATGATTTAGATCTTCCGCCACCCGCTTCTCGTAATCCATAACAACACAGAGATGAAAGTTTTCACAGAGAAGTGAAACTGGATCCTCAGCTTGTTTACGGAAATGACGTCAGCCTGACTTCTTCGTTGGTATACGTTGGTACACGTTCCACAATGATGTCTTTGTGTGTGTGTAAAAGTAGTACGATTTAAAGGTTGATCTCTATCAAAATAGTTTCAGATTGTGACTTCACATCACATAGAATATGGATGACTGATCTTCACCTGGATGGTCGCTTTAAAGGGAACCATCAATAGCGTTGTTCAGCGCTGTTCAGTGTCTCAGTAAGTGAACTGTGTTTCCCCATGTAATCTAACGGGAATATTTTACTCCAATGTTGAACTCCATTCCGTTTAACATTTTTTTACGTCTTCCAGCTCGGTTTTGAAAATACATTGAGAGATAAAAAAAACCCCACAAAGGATTATGAATCTTCCTTCTGGAAAGGTTTTTTCAAGTTATTTAGTTGCTCCTGGCGATCTTAGAAAGGCGCGAGATAGTGGGTTTTGCTGAGGTGGGTCACATTTTGTTGGGCTCTTTAGGAGAAATAGTCGTGTCTCATTTGCATAAAGTTGAACCAAGCTCAACTTTTGATATCGCTACGCTCACCCTCCCGCTGTCGCATGATGGCACTGACGTAGACGTCGCTTGATGTCTCTGGCTGCCATAGAGAATGGATGAGATCCTGTCACCTCCTTCTCTTTTGTTGTGAGGGAACGTAGGGTTAGCAGATCAGTTAAGCGTATGATGATGGAAACCGATTAGCTTCGACCAGGAAGCTGCCTTAAGGTTCAATGAAAAACACCACAGCACAATTTGCTCCAAGAATAAAATGATATGCCAATGAAATATCCAAAGTCTCCAGTTAAAAAAAGTTTTCATTTTCTAGTTTTTGCAAAAGCTTTACATTTGTTGTGGCTAATCCTCTGAGCGTTACAACAGGGCATCTTATTTGGTGACATCTTACTGGCAGTCCCAATACAAACATTGGGTGTTTTTGTAATGCTGGTTTGACGTATGCCAGTGGTGGGATTTGATTTGTCTTACCCTCACCCTAAAACGTGTTGGGCTGTCTCCAACATGTTCTCTCTCCTAGATGACTCCAGCCTCATCGAGTCTTTTATTCACCCAAACCCTTTCTTCCTCAACCTTTGCTTTCCTTTCTTCAATGCAATCTGACCTTCGTTACCTAAGAGCACTTACAGTATCACCTGTCGTTCAGTGCCCCCCCCCGCTTCTTAAAATACAACACAACAAAAGGAGCAGAGAAATTGGGGGTGGCCTGGAAGGCAGGGGAGGATGGTAGAAGCGTGCAGCTCAGTGTGTTCCAGTATCTTGGACAGTCTTTGTTATCTGCCCTTCTGTGTGAGACAAAAGCATCCACCAGCTGTCTTTATTATCACCGGGCATTGATAAGGATGTCGCACACTGCTCAGGCCGGCACAAAGGCAAGAGCATACACAGGGGGGTCTCAAAAGGCCTTACATTTGTGAACGGCCGCCTTTCCACTCGAATCGCAGTGTAATAACCACATTTTGATTTCCTTTTCATTTCTGTCCAGTTAATATCTTTGAACAAATCTTTCTGAATGCCTCCTGGTAGGAAACTCTGTTGGAAGCTTTGGCGTATCCACCACCAAAGCTGCTTTCGTTGTCTGGTTTAAGACCCCTCTCTCATCTCTAATTTATAATCTCTAATCAATTGGGACAACACGATGTCCAGACTTAATTGTCTGAACGGGGAAATGTAGCGGAAACTTTTAGGTACTTGGGTGTTTTTCTGCGACAGCCCCTCTATCTTTGTATCTGTGCATATATCTTACTTATACTTATTTATAAAACAACTTGTAAATAACTAATAGTTTCATGGCTCGTCATCTCGGATGGACGTATGGACTCTCTGTTTAGAAGGAAATGCTCCTCACCCTCAGACCTGTCAATCTCTTTTCAATCTCCCAGAAGTACAGTATGCTGCTTATGCCCATGAACTGGTCTTGTTTTAGACGCAAGGACCAAACCATCAGCGTTGCAAAATCTCTTTGTTGCCATGGCTAAGAAGCCTCATGGAGGAGTAGTGTTGGGTTTGGCAGTGTTATTGCAAATTTAAATTCCAATACTCTCTGCCAATTACTTTTTTTTTTTTTATCAAATCACATAATTTTTTCTTGTTGTTTAATACAACAAATTGGTGGGAGAAAACACAAAAAAAAATAAACTACCAAAAGGGTCACACCTGGAAGCAAAGCTGACCAGCATCGACCTGATAGGGTAGAGCGAGTCACTGAACTGCAGAGCAACTTCAACAACTTCCCTCCTTTCTGTTGAGAGCTACCGAGAGCAATACGAGTTGGAAACCGTCCCCAGAGTGATGTCATTGGAGGACATTTGATTCTTTGTTGTGCTAATTACCACTCAATGAAACTCTGCGGATGCGAGGGGGGATGCAAAAAGAAAATGTGAGCGCAACAACAAGCTCCGAACACAACAAAACAACAAATGAACGGCCAAGATCCTTGGTGAGCCATCCCGCCGGGAATATCTAGTTTTAAACTTAGAAGTCTGTTTGTTTCTTGTACTCCATGGACAGGAGACTGAAGGCTTTTTCTTTACCAACCAAGCAAACAAACGCACGGCACTTGATGTTAAAGACGGAGTGCGGTGAAATAAAACAGAAACATTTCAGAAGCTTGTCGAGCTCGTTTTGGCATTGTGAATTGAATATTTCTCAGTATGTGTTGCTGCAGACGTGTGAGAACTCTTAGATTTAATTAGAAATTATCTTTATCTATTTAGCATTGTTTGAGCTTGGCATCAGGCTGTACTCCTCCCAGCGAGGTGTACAGCGAACATGGGTATAATTAGTGAGCTAGAAATATAGGCGTGATGAGCTCGAATGAAGAGTAGAGCCCAACAGGTGGACGCAGGGAAGGTGGAGGGGAGCGCAGCAGCACAGCAGAACAGGTCGGGCAGAAGGGACTGACTGCTTAAATAGGCCAGCCCGACAAGGGTGTGGAAGCATGTGGCGCCGTCAAGTTGCCTGACAGGACAAGCTCTGCATGCTACGTGTTATATGTTGCCCCTTGAAAACATTCCAGTGTGAAACTTGTGACAGGCCTCATGAGAGCATCCACCATAAGAGCATCCACCATAAGAGCATCCACCATAAGAACATCCACAATAAGAGCGTGACTTTTACATCCTGAACCTGATGAAATTCTCCTGTGAGAGATGTACAGAAAATAATTCCCCTCCCTCCATCTGTTTTTCCCTATTAGGCTGATGTACTATGCTCCTATGTCTTACCTTACTGTGTTGTTCCTATTTCTGTCTCTCTCTCTCTCTCTCTCTCTCTCTCTCTCTCTCTCTCGCTCTCTCCCTCTCTCAAATGCCAGTGGCTATGTGATTCTGACAGAAGCTTGCTGAGTGTTATGGGCAGGAGATAAAAGTAGTCAGAGCTTCACAGTTTGGGCCCGAATCAAGACCCCCCACACACACACGCACACACACACACACACACACACACACACACACACACACACACACACACACACACACACACACACACACACACAGTCCTATCCTGTGATGTAGCTTTCTCTTCACTTGGCTATCTTGACCTAAGTTCGACATTTTAAATGTTCCTCTTCTGTTGGTACAAAGTCGTGTTCCCATTGCTTTTATTTTAATTCCCTACAAGTGCATACTCGACAAGAGTAAGCAAGCAAACAAATCCACCCGCTAACCGGCGACTGTTGAAAGGATTTTAATTTTCACGAGGGCGACGTTTGGAGCAACGCTCTCTCTCTCTCTCTCTCTCTCTCTCTCACTCTCTCTCTCTCTCTTCGACTTCTAGTCTGAAGAAGAACAACCTACTGGAAGCAGCTTCATCAAAACGCTAAATACCATCGTTGGAATGGGAGCCTGTGGCTTTGCAGATACTTTCTTTGTACTTGTTAATTATGCGATCATTAACAACAACAACAAAAAAGGGTTGTGACAGTTGTGACGTCTGCCGTCAACCGCTCTCCGATCCAGCATTTATGTTTCCCCTTGTTTGGGACGTCTTTGTGTTTTTAATGTTGATTCCTTTTGTTGAGTATATTAGCCGCAGAAAGCAGGATTACACACGTCGAAACAGCTAGATCACCTTCCCTCAGCTGGCCCTCCCAATCCAGTCTTAAATTTCAATTTATGAGGTCTTCATTTCTGCATAATAATGTGATAATTTGTTTAACCATATATATACATATCTATATATAGATATATATATATATCTTGTAAAAATTAGTCAAATTCTTCTGCATCAGTAAACATTTCCGATCCTATAAAACTACCTTTCGCCTTGCGAAGGAAGGAAAATCCTCGGAGGGAAATCCTTGTACTTATCTGTCTTAAGGTTTGTGGAACCAGAGTAATGGTTGGATTTATTACAGTTCCTAATCTCTTCGCCGTCTGACCTAAAGGAAACTCTTCTCATAACCGTTCAGTCAGGAACACTCTTGTCATAGTTAACCATTTACGGTAACAAATAAATGGATATACGGTGTGACGGCTCCGCCCCTGAACATGTGGCCTGGATTATCCGAGCAGGGAGCGCAATACAGAAAACCCCCCGTGGGTATACAAGAGTGGGCCCAAAGCAAAAACTTTGAAATCCAGATAAATGCCTCAATTCAGTGGAAACTTTGAGCCATGCTCGGGCTCTCAACTAGAAAGGTGGAGGCTGGGTTGTTGGAGGCAAAGCTTCGCCGGCAGCAGCAATGAGAAGCAACATTTGGTGGAGCAGAGATCAGAGGGGAAGGGCGACATTTTTCAATGGACCACCTTGTTGTGAGAATGAACTGCGATTGGTGAGAAGCGTTGATTCAATCGGCAGTGACAGATGATTACCATCAGCAGGCTGAAAGATGATGACAGCTGAGGGCGACGACTTCCGTGTCCTGCATGAATATAAGCGGCGCTTCATTTCATCGAATCATCTTGTTCACAACCTCAGCTACCCAATACTTACCTCCGCCTTGTACCGGGTGTATAGTTGGCCTACTTCCCTTTACACGTGCCTGCATTAGTTTATTATAAGAGGGTGATCATTTGTCTCAAAACAAAACTTCTTCTGATTTAACAAAAAAAAACAAGTATTAGATTTATCTCTCTGAGACCTCCCTACACCTGGCACCCGGCAAACCACCACCCTGACAACCTCCACAGCCCACCCGAACCTAATCACACCCTGTTTGTGCCGCTTCCACCTGCAATGCGGGAGGTGGAGGTGGAGCGGGAAAGGGAGAAGGACAAGGAGTAAGGGCCGGAGATAATACCGGCTCCTTGATAAAACATACTTCGCCTGACCTTTTCAGTTAGTCCACAAATTGAGCTGCAGCACTGAAAACTGCACAAAACGTGTGTGTGTGTGTGTGTGTGTGTGTGCGTGTGTGTGTGCTTACGTCACACGCATGCATTTCAATGTGATCCGTGTGTGATCGGCAGGGTGTGGGTGTGTGAGTGTGCCAGGAGTGGGAGCACCAGGCAGAATGGGTCTTTCATTTTATTATCTGGAAGCATTTGCAGTCAGCCAGTGACCTTTACAAGATGCAGTTTGCAAGCCCACCCTCGTGTGTCCGTGAGTGTGTGTGTGTGTGTGTGTGTGTGTGTGTGTGTGTGTGTGTGTGTGTGTGTGTGTGTGTGTGTGTTGCTTGAGAGCGAGTGCACATTCAAATGTGCAATCATGAGGACGGGAAGGCGAAAAAGTCAGATGTGAACTGCAGTCAGAAGTGGAGAGCAGAAGGATCCTCTGGGTGTCTGGTCCGATCCTCGGCTGGTTTTCGGGTAACTCAAGATTCAAGAGATTCAAGATTTTTTATTTGTCACATACATATACATATACAACATATACAACTCGTCGACACAGCGGCTCTAGAACTTCTGGGTTATGTATCAACATTTGTCAAGGTCATTCATTAGAGTTAACAGCCCATAATGAGAGCTAACGCTTTTCATCCCACATTATTTCTCACTGTTCACTAACAGTAGAAGTGCAGTGTGGCCGCATGGTACGGGCACGGGGTGGAGCATGGTTTTCCACCGGTGAAGCGCCCCCAGACGTGTCGATGTTGTCGTAGCGAGATGAGGAGTATTGGAACAACAGCAATTTAAATAATACGTTTTTGGTCTGAAATAAACCAAAGCTTTTATAATTTATTGTGTGAAAAATAACATGAAGCATGTTGACATGTTGACTGTCTCACATTATGTCCTATAATCTCTGCATAGAGTCCAAGTCAAACAAGGTCTTACAGTTATCCAGTTAAAAGGTATAAAAAAATGTTTTATAGTCGTCGGCCATAAACAACATTTAATAGTGTAACGCTGTGTGTGTGTGTGCGACCGTGTGCGGAGGGGGTAGACGGGGGTTCAAGTTCATTGGTTGGTTGTTATAATTTGCACAAGTTCTTCTGATTGGAGGGGAGGTGTCCAGGGTAGTGGGTGATTGGCCCAGGTGTCAAGGGGGTGGGTCTCCCGGGGAGTGCGGAAGCAGAGGAGAGAGGGAAGCGAGGCGAGCGCCGAGTGCGAGTGGAAGCGATAGAGTGTCTGAAGAAAGGTTTGTAATAAAAAGGGACGCGGCTACCCAAGGGGGAAATATTTCCGACTGGACACCTAACCTCCGGGGTAGTCGTAAGCCTCGCGGCGGGCAATAAAAACTGTTACGGCTTTCGATGGGGGTTCCGTCTGCATCTCCTTCATTGGGTCTGTCCGGTCAACACCACCAATCCTTACAATATCATTGAAATGTCAACTACAATTGTAATTGTTGAATTTGACAGTAGGATGTGATTGTACTGTGTCGTATCACTTCTACATATCACATATCTGTTTGTTCTTTTTATTTAAAAGATTTTGTTTTTAAAATGCCTTGATCATTTAGCAGAACCGACAGCAGCTCTAGGTCTCTGTGAAAATTTCTGTGTAGTTTCAGAGAGAAATGATGAATGAGGAATTTTACCCCGCGTTCCAAATTATTATGCAAATTGGATTTAAGTGTCATAAACATTACATTTTTTGTTTTTCAATTCAACTCATGGATGATATTGTGTGTCAGGGCTCTTTGGATCACTGAAATCAATCTCAGACCCCTGTGATAATTAGTTTGCCAGGTGAGCCCAATTAAAGGAAAAATACTCAAGAAGGATGTTCCACATTATTAAGGAGGCCACAGGTTTCAAGTAATATGGAAAGAAAAAGGATCTCTCTGCTGCCGAAAAGCCTCAAATAGTGCAATGCCTTGGACAAGGTATGAAAACATTAGATATTTCATGAAAACTTCAGCGTGATCATCGGACTGTGAAGAGATTTGTGGCTGATTCAGAGCACAGATGGGTTGGTGCAGATAAATGCAGAATGAGGAAGGTTTCTGCCAGACAAATTCATGGGATTAAGAGAGCAGCTACTAAAATGCCGGTACAAACAGCAAACAGGTATTTGAAGCTGCTGGTGTCTCTGGAGTCCCACCAACTTCAAGGTGTAGGATCCTACAGAGGCTTGCAGTTCTGCATAAACCTTCTATTGGGCCCCCCCTAACCAATGCTCACAAGCAGAAACGGTTGCAGTGGGCCCATAAATACATGAAAACTCATTTCCAAACAGTGTTGTTTATTGATGAGTGCCGTGCAACCCTGGATGGTGCAGATGGATGGAGTAGTGGATGGTTGGTGGATGGCCACCATGTCCCAACAAGGCTGCCACGTCAGCAAGGCGGCGGCGGAGTCATGTTTTGGGCCGGAATCATGGGTAGAGAGCTGGTGGGCCACTGTAGGGTCCCTGAAGGTGTTAAAATGACCTCGGCAAAGTATATAGAGTTTCTGACTGAGCACTTTCTTCCATGGTAAAAAAAGAAGAACCGGGCCCTCCGTAGCAAAACCATCTTCATGCCTGACAATGCACCATTTCATGCTGCAAAGAATACCTCTGTGCCATCGGCTGCTATGGGCATTAAAGGAGAGAAACTCATGGTGTTGCCCCCATCCTTCCCTGACCTCAACCCTATTGAGAACCTTTGGAGCATCCTCATGCTAAAGCTCTATGAGGGTGGGAGGCAGTTTGCATCAAAACAGCAGCTCTGGGAGGCTATTCTGACATCCTGCAAAGAAATTCAAGCAGAAACTCTCCAAAAACTCACAAGTTCAACGGATGCAAGAATTGTGAAGGTGATATCAAAGAAGGGTCCTATGTTAACATGTAACTTGGCCTGATTAGATGTTTTTGATGGAAATAGCTTTTGATTTCAGTAAATATGACCTCCTAATGCTGCAAATTCAACAAATGACCATTTTCAGTTCTTTACAACCTAAAAAATGTTTAGAAACTCTGTTGTGCATAATCAATTGAAACAGTGCATTTGGAGTTTTTTATTTTTGAAAAAAATACTGTTATCATTGGGAGGTTTGTTCAATAACATTCAAATTATACCCTTATGGTTGATGACTAGAAAATTATACTGACTGTCTTTTGAATCGACTATTTCGGAAAATCAGAGACAAATATCATTTGCATAATAATTTGGAGCGCGGTAGAGAAATGACGCGTGCACTCCACGTGGCTGTGGAGTCAGTGTAGCTCCAACAGTGGATTAACATGGATTTAAGCGGAAGCGTGAACTTATGGCACTCCGCGCCGTGCCCGTGCGCTGCGTTAGCGCCCGGCGGACTTCTACAATTACACTTCAGAGATTTGACTGCGGACCCAGTTGTTGTTTTCCGTGTGAGTGATGTAATGATGCGACGATGACACACACACGCACAAGTGCACACTCCGACCAGAGACCCATTTGCGTCCCCATCCCCGACAACTCCTCTTGATCTCAGCCAATTTGATTAATGCATTAGGAATCCATTTGGTATTACAAAAACAACCATATTGTTAGTCAATTTGTTTCGCTGAAAGGAATATCAACAAACCTAGTAATTCACTGCCAAAATGAGATCCTAAAAAGCTAGTAAATAAAAAAAGCTCTTGAAAATGTTTGAAGAACCATTTTTGTTTTTGTTTTGAAATAAATTGGTTGGTATGGAAACCCTGAGAGAAAAAAATGTCACATTGTTTGTATGACTGACTATGTAGTTTGAACAACTTATTCAAAAGATTTATGTTTAACGGCACAGTCGTTTGCCAGAAGATGCCATGGACAAATATACTGTATGTTTTTTTGTATTAGCCACTACAGCAATCAAAGATCGGATTCTATCGATATACAGTTGATGTATATCTATTTTAGATATATGGTCATATACACTCTCAGGGGCAAATTCACCGCTAATAGCACCACAAATTGACCATCAATTGCGCTTGCTATCTGCGGCGTCCAACCCAATTCACAAAAGATATTGCATCAATGATATGCCAGCGCAAAAACTTCCAGAAAGTTTTGGTGCTGAGTGCAATTTGCCCTTGTTTTCCGTTGTCTGATCACTATTATCCATGCGGCAAAGTAATAAAGGGCAATTGTCCTGTGCCCTTAAAGATAAAAAGGCAGTGACCCTGTTGGGGGTCTCCCCGTGCGTAACGCGGCCAGCCACCTGCAGCATTTCCATTATTATCCCAATGGTTAACTTGACAGGTACATATGCTCTGATAGGACAGGGAGCGGTTCGGCACTGCTGCTTTTATTTTTGTCCGAGCAATTACCAACAGAACTCTTCAGACGGTAATATTAGCGCCAGAGTTTGTGAATTGGACACTATTTGCAATGAGGCTCATTTGTATAGAAAGTGGCCAATTTTACACCAAATGTATACAAAATACTTTGCAAATAGCACTGGCGCACCAAGATGCTATTCGTGAGGCAGTGCAGTTATGGGGGAATTTCGCTGTGAGCGGGTGCTTTGACAATTAGACGGTTGCTTTTTCTGTAATTCGCACCACTGTTATGAATTCATGTCTCGAAGTATTTGTATCAAAGTTAAATTTGTAACTGTTTGGAAACATGGCCCAAGCCCTATCAAGCTTCACCCATTTCTTTGTGGTGTTTAATTAAGCAGCTCATTAGTCATACGTAATAAATTGTAAATTGTATGACATGAGCGCCTTGGTTTGGAATTTGGGTTTTGTGTGTAAAGTGTAAACACAAAGAAAACAAACAAAGAATTTGCTCACATACACACTAATCCAATTACCACACAAAATCCACACCACTCCCTCGTAACTAAGCGTTTTCATAAACGA
>NC_137193.1:9383932-9406432 GCF_960531495.2 Zeus faber | reverse complement strand
GTGCTTTTTTCCACCTGGGGTAGGACCAGTCCTCCTCGCAAGTGGTACCCCAGATACCCTACCTCCCTTCGCCAAGCATCTAATTTCTTTGGGTCTTTGAGCCCCGCCAGCCTCAGGTACTCGAGTACTGCCCCCACATGCTGCATGTGCCACCCCCAGCTGTCACTATGAATGATTACGTCATCCAAGTAGGCGGCAGCAGAACCCGGTAGATGAGTCTCTGAATCGTGGCTGGGGCACTGAACAACAATAACGGAAGCATGACAAACTGGCAAAACCATTACCTAGTGGAGAAAGCCGATTTTTCCTTTTTTGTTAAATCCAGTGTCGTGAAAATTGAGCCATGCCGAACCAGTCAGGTAGCTTGTCGACCAGGGGCATTGGGTACGCGTCAAATTTTGCACCGCCTTGGGGCACCAGGTTGCATAGTCCATTAGGACCAACACAAAACGATTCCCGCGGGCGCTGAGTTCTAATGGCCCGATGAGATCCATAACGATACTTTCGAACAGTGCCTTGACTAGAGAGAGGGGCCTCAACGGCGTGGTTGGTGTAGCTGGAGGGTGGACCTCTTGGCACTCGGAGAAGCAGCGCGCAACTTACGCACATCTGCCCAAATGCTAACCGCAGCCTACACCTCATGCTTTTCCCCCTTGTAAGTTGTGAATATCCCCATGCACACACCGAATCTCAACCCGTGATGTCACCACCAAAGCCCCGGGTTGAAAAAGGTGTTGCTGGACCAGACGGGGAGAGGGGCCCGGCGGACCAGTGACCAGAACCACCTGTGCGTGCCACCTGACGTGGTCGGGTGTCCCGCAGTGCTAGCACTCCTGCCCAGGTATTTGTGCAGCTGTCACCCCAGGACCCGGCTGGTCGGTTGCTGCTGCAACAATGGTGATGACATTTTCAATAGGGATGTTAATAATTAACCGTTTAATCGTTAACCAACAATAGGAATTTTGACTTTGTATTAAAGTGATAGTATTACATTTTGATTTTATACTATAATTTAAAAGGTTTAAAAAATATCACAAAAAAAACATTATTTTCTTTTTGCATGGTACATGGTACAGGCTATACAATCTATTTTTTTAAATACAATTCATGGGGACGACACATTCAACTAGGGCTGTGACGATTACGAGTACCGTGGTCACGTGATATCACTGGGGTTGAGCTCATTACTGTCATCATCATAAATAATAAAATAAAATATATACATTTTTTTCTTTGGATACAATTTTTTTCTGGTGAAAGGTACAGGAGGGATATAAAATATAAACACAATAATCATTGTTTAGTTATCATCATTGACTATCTTCCATTTTATGTTACTGCTATTCTGTGGCTTCTGGAGAAAGAAAAGCAACATAAACATATGGGGGGTTTATTTTGTGTGTGTCTGATTATTATTTATTAATTCTAGGGCTGTACCCAACTCAGAATTTTTCAGTCTAATCGGATTTGGCTGTTCAATGCAAATTTTCAACAATTAAGCAGGGGTGGGGACCAACGGCCGCACAGAGAAACGGGCCGTGAGTTCCTCCGTGCCCCATCCCTGTACCTCCAAATAAAACTAACTAAACAACACTTTCAACAACAACAACAACAGCAATGGAGCTGCTGTCCCGTGGCACCACAGTTAACATGGTGGCATCGGGTCAGAATGAGGACGCAACCTTCCCGTCCCCCTCTTCCAAGCATCATTCTTGCTAATGTCCAGTCCCTGGGGAACAAGATGGATGACCTTCGAGTGAAGATTACATTCCAACAGGATACAAGAAACTGTTGGATCCTCTGCCTGACAGAGACATGGCTGAACCCGCTGGTGCAGGATGAAGCCATTTGTCCAGCCGAGTCCTTCTCCGTCTTCCGCGCGGATAGGTCGGAGGAGTCGGGGAAATCAAAGGGTGGAGACGTCTGCCTCATGATAAACAGCGGCTGGTGTAACTCCAACCACATCAAGATTCTCTCCCGCTCCTGCTCGCCAGACCTGGAACAGCTGACCATCTCATGCCATCCATTCTACCTCCCCCAGGAATTCCGCACAGTCATCATCACAGCGGTTTATATTCCACCACTGTGTCCAAGTGGACACAGACACAGCACTATCGAACCTGTATGATGTGTTGTGCGGACTTCAGAACAAACATCCCGACGCAGCTGTGGTGATGGCTGGGGACTTTAACAGGGCGAGCTTTAAAGAAGTTCTGCCTAATTTCCATCAACACATCACGTGTGCCACCAGGGGAGATCGAACTTTGGACCACCTTTACACACCGTACAAGAATGGATACAAGACCGTCTCGCTCCCTGCTTTCGGGAACATTTACATTTACATTTAGCAGACGCTTTTATCCAAAGCGACTTACAATTGTTCAAACACCGACGGACGCAGCCATCAGGAGCAATGAGGGGTTAAGTGTCTTGCTCAAGGACACTACAGCATGCAAGCAGGAGGAGCCTGGGATCGAACCAGCAACCTTTAGATCACTAGAGCACCAGCTCTACCGCCTGAGCTACCACCCCCGGGAAATTGGACCACCCAGCTATTGCTCCGATCCCTGTTTACAAGCTGTGCATCGCGTGTAGAACAATAATGACGAGGGACGCAAAGCGGTGGTTGGACCAATCAGAGGCCGCACTGCAGGACGCTCTTACTGACGTAGACAGGGACATGTTCCAATCAAGTTCCAGTGACATCAGCGAGTTTATGAAAGTAGCTACGAGCTTCATAGTCACGTTAGCGGACAGCATCGTTCCCACGGTGAAAGTTCAGAAATTTCTGAACCAGAAACCGTAGATCAATAAATCCATCCACGCCGCTCTGAATGCTCGCATGGTCGCTTACAACGACGGTCTTGTATCCTGTAATAGGGGACAATTACAAAGCGGCGTCGTACAATCTGCGGAGGGCAGTGAAGGACACGAAATGGACTTACAGGGACACAGTGGAGCTCCAATGGAGCAACGGTGGCCCTCACCTCGGTGGTGCTTCGAGAGCCTGATTACGTCCCTCCCCCACACCTTGGACCCGCTGCAGTTTGCGTACTGACTGAACAGATCTACGAACTACGCGGTCTCCCAGGTACTGCACACTACGCTCACGCACCTGAATGGCCCGAAGGGGGCCTATGTGAGATTGATGTTCATTGACTATCTTTCAGCTTTCAATACCAAAGTCCCCACCAGACTGGCTGTCAAGCTGCAGGAGCTGGGACTGAACACTCCGCTGTGTGCCATGATCCTGGACTTCCTCACAGACAGGTCCCAGGTGGTTAGGGTGGGGAGGCACATGTTCAGCTCCCTCACTGTGAACACAGGATCCCCCCAGGGCTGCATTCTCAGCCCCCTACTTTACTCCCTGTACACACATGACTGTGTGGCCAGGTCCAGCTCCAACACAATCATCAAGTTTGCTGACGACACCATCGTGGTGGGCCTGATCAAAGACGGCGATGAGAAGGCCTTCTGCAAGGAAGTGACTGACCTGTCACTCTGGTGCCAGGACAACAGCCTCCTCCTGAACGTCAGCAAAACTAAGGAGCTGATCGTGGACTTTAGGAGGGGATTACAACTGAGGACGCACGCGCCGTTGGTGATTAATGGGACTTCTGTCGACAGGGTGAGCAGCTTCAAGTACCTGGGAGTCCACATCACAGAGGATTTAACATGGACTTTACATACAGACACTCTTGTGAGAAAGCGTCTTTACCACCTCAGGCAGCTGAAGAAATTCAGGTTCTCGGTGAGGATCCTCAAGTCCTTCTACTCTGGAGCAGTGGAGAGCGTCCTGACAGGCAACATCACTGCCTGGTTTACGAAATGTTCTGCTCAGGACAGGCGGGTCCTGCAGAGGGTGGTGTGTTCAACCAAACGTACCACTGGTACTACCCTCCCCTCCCTGCAGGACTTATACACCAGGAGGTGTAGTAGCAGAGCCTGCAGGATCATCACCCAAACAACGGACTGTTCCAGCTGCTGGGGTCGGGTAAGCGCCTCCTCAGTCCCACAGCGAGGACAGAGAGACCGAGATGGAATTTCTTACCGCAAACCATAAGGACTGTCAATGCTGACCTCACCAGGGGTCCTAACAAAAAGCACTGAGTCACTCACACAGGCCCAACTGCCTTACTGTACTGTATGTAGCATACTGTACAGCAAGTTACTGTATCACTGTTTTGGGTTACTGCATACTGCGCTGTATTGCTGTTCTGTTTGGTGTTACTGTATTCCTGTGTAGTACTGTTGTATACTGTACTGTATATCTCCATACACACTTTATTCACATGCACTTTACTGCACATATCTGTATATTCAAATATCCTTTATTATATACATAGCCCTATTCCCTTCACTTCTATTTTGTACCCCCACCCTCTATTACCCTTTTGAGTCTTATTTTATTTATATTTTATTTTATTTATATTATTCTATTCACTTACTGCATTACGCTTTAGGAATCAGTTAGTTTCAGTTAGTTGCTAGGTAGGAATTTGGTTTGCCATTATGTTCGGTGTAGTAACTATTGTGCATCATCTCTGGGTGTGGTTCAAAGACATTTCACTGCATATATGCATGGACGTATGTATATGTATGTGACAAATAAACCTCTTTAATCCTCTTGAATACTTCTCAGTGAACAAGTAGTCACTAATGGTCAAGTTGGACATAATAACCACACAGGTTCAAACAATGTTACAACCCTTGACAAAACGGACGAGTGCATCAACCCAGAGTTGATGCCGATGACGTTTTCAACCTTTAACCTTTCAACCGGGCGAGGCTGTCGGCGAGGTCCATGTGTTTTAGTGACGTCCTGGAAAAACAATGTCAACGGGGAAAAAGAGACAAACATATTTTGGAAACAATGAGGTTAATTAGCAACGAGGTCTAGTGCTCTAACTCCACCTCATGGCTGTTCCTAGCGTGCAGCAACATCTGTTTGACACACATACTCTGCACAACAACACACACACACACACACACACACACACACACACACACACAGATGCAGGGATGTGTGCACGGGGCGGTGGGTTGGGACGGTAAGACAGCTGCTGTTTGTTGTTTACAAATAATTGATAATGGTAAACAGAGAGTGGCGGGAGAAAGCGGACGTTTGTCTCGTGTCGATGAAATTTTCACGAGCTGTCAGCCCCCCTCGAAAGCGCCGCTTTGTCGGGGAGCGGGGACGGCGGCGCAACAAAGGGGCCCACGTTTCCACGGCTCACCTCCTAGAGAGAGAGAGAGAGCGGGAGTGAGAAAGGACTACGCAGAGACAAGGGCAAAAGCGATGGGGAAAGAAGAGATACTACTGTATGTATATATGTTTACTTATCAATCCAATTAAACCAGCTTCAATTGAAAAACATAAGTGGGGGGTGAGACGGTAGATGGATGGCATAGGGCAAAGAATTGAGAAAAAATGAATGAAATGAAAAGAAATTGGGTGCAGAAATGTATAGAAAGGCAGAATTGGGAAGACGAAGAAGAATCACACTATTTGGCCAAAGCCCCAGTTGGGGACCAACTCCAGTTCTTTGCCAATGGTCAATGGCCGACGGAATCTTCCTTGCTGCGAGGCAATAGCGCCAACCACTAAGCCACCATGCCAGCGCAAAACCTAAAAAGGCCTGGATGGAAAGAAGACAAATTTCTCCCTTCAAACAAGCTACATTTCATACAGCGCACCCTTATGGCCAATGGGTACATTGTCTACTTACTGTATTGGGTTGTGAGGTGAAGCAGTAAACTCCATTAACTCCATCAATGACGTTCTCGCCTTCAATGTGAACCTCCAAGGCCTTTAATTAACCTCCTATTATACGTCACATAGACTACTAGTCATACTCTGGTTAGCGCGCGGGGTGCTAGAACATGGTATGCTAGTCAAAACGGCGGCCATTTTTGACGTTGTGGAAATGGACAGCGACTGGACTGAGGGACCGGAAATGAAAGGTTAACAAGCTTTTATTGAGCAATTTTTATTCAATGACAGTCAGGATGCTCTCGGTGTTAAGTGGGGATTTCTTTTAATTTTCTCAGAGGCAGCAGTTCCTGGGAGAAGAATAACCATTTCAATAGCACTGGTACGGGTCATTCACTATGAACCGCTCCGCCATGCTGTTGCTGAGGAATTGTGGTAAATTCTCTCCCCTACCGGAGGCTTCCGGAGAATTCACTCTGGACACCTCCTAACAACCCGCTCTCTGTGCCGTTGGGTTGACGCTTCTCGGGATAACATTTCTCAGTGTGTTTTTTCGATACGGCCGCCGCGGTGTGATTTTTTTGGAGGGGCAGAACTTCGCTGAGCAGTGCTCTCGGGTGCCGAAATACTTGCACTCAAGTAGAAGTGCCACTGCTCGGCGAGAAGCTGTGAAATTCAAAGAAAAACTATTGAGGAAATTCATTTGAAATAACTTTGGTTGATTGAGAGTACAGCTCTGAATGGGCAGGGCTGAGCATGGTTGACTTGAACCCAACAGCAACGACCACAGACACAATCAAGTAGACGTAACAGCTCTTTAATGGGGTCTCGGGCAGAAGACAGGAAAAAGACAGGCGAGTCCATACAGCTAACGATGCGGCGGGCGAATGGTAAATCCAGAATACAGAAGACGGGAACACGGTCAGAATCAGGCAAGCAAGGATACAGAACAAGACACTGGAAAGCTAGCTGGAAGGGATTAGACAAACTGGACCTGTAAATATAGGCATAGACCGACATGTTGTGACAGTGCTATGTCACGGTGCTGAATGGGGGGAGGCAGATTGGGAGGGACCACTAGGAGAGACCGAATCTGAAATGGCAGGAGAAATAAACAAGATAGGTGACAGAATAACACATGGCCGGCTAAGTTGTGACATGTACACTTGCACACACACATTTTCTTCCGGGTAATTGGACCCGGATCAAAAATTTCCGTACAGGCCGGTCCCCCAACTACATTTAGATCGAGATCCGACCTTCACTTACGTTGACGCCCGCGTGAACATTCAAATTCCAAAAGTAGAAATAGTGTAAATCACCAGAATTATTTAATAGCCACAAATTTTTAATTGATTCTAAATATTTTTTCATAACTTTCCACATTATGGCGGCCTCCAAGATAACCCTACATCGGAGACCATCATCGGTATTGTGTTGTGTAACGTGTACTTTGTGACTTCCTCCTCTGATCCGAAATCGAAAAGTACCTCCGTCCTCCCTCTCTATTTATTGATATACAGCCACTCACAAAAGGTGTGGAGGCTCATTTCTATTCCATTTCCCCTCCACCGCTACTTCATTTAAAAGGTTTTTTTTTTGTTCCACCTCTGTTTGGTGTGACACATTTCTGGCACGGTGACATTAGTATCCATCAGCCAGTCCCCTCTGAGAGGTGAGGCTATATCATTTCTTGTCATCCGGTTTTGCGGTACATTCCAACTGCAGGTACGGATTACTAACTACCACAATTTTCAATCTTCACCCACATTTTATTGTACTCAAAAAAAGGCTCGGCTGGTTCATGGGTGAAAACTGACGGTGTCATTTTCACCAGAAATAATTGACTGTTGTCATCGTCATCTTGTCGTGGAATACATCTTTCAGATACAGTTGATTGTCATAAATGTTGTTTTAAAACAGATGGCAATGGCAGATATTAGATATAAGTGAAATGCATAAGAAATGTACATTTATCATTCATCATCAATTATTTTAATGATTTGTTTTCTTCTTTAAAATACTCATCACAATTTCATTTTTTACAGATCAGGAGTGTTGGTGACACTATTGCCTCAATATTTAACTTGTAGTAATAGTCAAGATCATAAAATATTAAATTTTTATTTTGTCATTCATATACTGACATTCCGAAGCTGCTTTCACGCTTGCACACATAATCAGGTCGGGAAATTGTCCGGAGTTGCCCTTTCCCACATGTAGCACACAACCGGAGATTGTCCATGTCAGACGCGTTAACACTACCTGGACACTACCCCTGTTTGGTTTAGGCGAGGGGCGGAGCCTGGGTAGAGCGTGCAGGAGGCAGGACGTGACGCTGTGGAGTTTGAGCACACCCAAGATGGAGGGCAAGGCTACCGACTTATTTGGACGTATCCGCAATATAAACAAAATTGTGGAAAGCAGAAAGGAGAAAAAAGCAGCTACGCTCGGTGCACAATGATCCGCACAGATCGCCTTTCTTCCCCCTCTACGAGTGGGCATGTTGATGACGTCACATGATAGGGAAGTCGTCAACATGCAACACGTCTACCCGCTCGCTGTGAAATCGCACATATGGCTCAATCGGACATTACGCGGACTTTGTGCTAGGGTGCTGGTTGGGTAAACTCTGTTTAATGTCCAGTCCAAATAATTTGTACATTTGCGTTCACACATACAGCTCCTCAGAACATGGGTCCCCCACCCCGTCTTTCTGCTCCCTGTGCCGTCATCAAAACAAGCAGTCACACACACACACATACATAAACGCACACACTCTTTCATTTTTTCCTTCTCCCGTCGTCTGTGACAGCCTTTTTGGAAAAGGGGGAATGATTGATGTGTTGGCTCCTTGAAACATATATATATATATATATATATATATATATATACTTTTTTGTGGGCGCTTATTATTATTTAATTTCCAAATTATTATTTTAATAATGTCTCTTTGTTTTGTATCGCTTTTGTGTGTGTCAATATTCAAATTTCAGAGCTATTCAAAGTTATTTTCATATTTCATATAATATTTTTTGACAATTTTATGAGTTTGCAGATTATCGATGAACTCTCTCGAGTTAAAATGATGACCTAGTGGACTACATTGCACTGCAGATCATTTTTCATGTGATTTTTTTTTTACTCTTATTAAACAGTATTAAAATGTAATAAAGTTCAATACAGCTGGTTCTCTCATTCCCCTTGATGAAATATACAGTTTTCCCTGCTGACTTTTGCACTATCAATATTTATGTCTCTTTCAACTTTGAAAAAAATAAATAAAATTGAAAAGTATGTGACAGGGCTCAAGTCAGACGAACACAAAATAAAATAAAAGTTGTTTTTTCTTAAATTTTTCATCGTCAATATGGCTTAAAATTTTAATGCTGCACCATCAATTGAGTTAAAATGAAAAGGTTTTTTCAAGTGTAATAGTTGTATAAACAGCAAAATAGATTTATATTATATCATACTGGAGGAAGAAACTCATAGACCACTCTGTTGTTGTAGATGTATATATGTATGTATATATGTATATTTATACATGTGTATGTGCATACCGTATATGTATATATCTGTGTGTGTGTGTGTGTGTGTGTGTGTGTGTGGATACAGTATATACTGTATATTTGTGTGTATATGCATGCCGTGACATTACGTATTTGCGTATTTGATGCTTGGCTGATTCCCTGACAAACTTATTTCGGTGGAAGTGAACAGGGCGCTGCAGTGATGTCGAAAGCGTTCAGCCATTGAGTGAGGAATCTAGAGTGAGACGGCCGACATACATTGTATATGACAAGGATAAGTGGCTCCTGTTTGGTCCACTCAATGCACCTGCTTCTCAATGGCGGCCGGCGAAACAACCGTGGCAGGTAGTAGTAGTAGTACACCGCGGAGGGATACAACACCGGCGAAGGGCGCCCTTTACGCTCGACTCATATTTTGTCTCCGGTCCCTCCCTTCTCATGTCCCCACATGGTCAGGTAGACAGTCAGGCAGCCCGTCCGCCCGTCCCTTCCGGTCCGTGCCCCCCACCCCTCTGCGTCTTACCCGCAGCGCGTCCGTCAGTCTAAACGTCTGTCTCCGTCCGCCCCGCCTGCCTCCCTGGAGATATATCGGTCACAGCGGCTTGACTCCGGAGGCCCCTACAGATTGCTTGGCGTCTCCAACATCGCGCCGCGGTCCGCGCTGTCCCGCCTCCAGCCTTTCCTCACCTTCTTTTCTTTTCCCTCTCCGCTCCAGCTCCTGCACCTCCCCCCCCCCCGCCCCCCGCCCATCCCGTCTCCCCCTTCTCTCCGTCCATCTGTCTCCCGCCACCCCTCCCTCTGTCTCTGCGTATGTCTTTTTCCCTTTCAGAGGACACGGGAGAGCGTTGGGCCCCTTGCCAGCAGTCAGATCTCGCCGGGGCCATCCATATGGCGGCCATGTGCCGGCAGCCATAACGGGGCCGTTTAGCACGTCTAACCGCTCAGTGTTTGACACCTTGTCAAGTCAATTGCTTGAGATTATTCCCTCTTAAGACGCGTGATGCCCCGTTGATGTTCTCAGGAGTTGGCACAGATTTTATCAAGGTGCCAAGGCGGCCAGTGTTTCCCCGGCAACCCCGACGGAGATGCTGCGATACCGGCTGAGTGTGTAGTTCGGTGGAAAAACCGACAAATGTATGTGACTTCTGGGCCGGACGTCAGCGCGCGTGCGTGTCAAAGCTTTTCCGGGGGGATGTGTAGGGGGCAGCGAGTCAAGCAAAAAATGCATTTCTGAAAAGCTGTAGAGTGAATTCAATCCTCAGCACAAACACAAACAAAAAAAGCTCTCAAACGCTCAAAAAGCCATTCAAGTGAGGGTAGATGTGGGTGAAATGGGACTGTTGGGATAGATGGGTGGGTTTGGGCTGGGTGTGGGGGTTTGGGGGGTATAGTGGGTTTAGTATAGTATTATAGTAATAATGTGTATTATTGTGTGTTCTCACTTCCTTTCAGGCTATGATAAACTCATATTTGGCGACCATCACTGCAGTCTGTTCTCCTCCTGGCACGACTGAGACGTCCTCCATGTTGGATAGTCGGGGAAAACGTTGAGGAATTTGAGTTCTGAAGTTATCGAAGTAAGTTTGATGCGATTATATTCAACGCTCCGAATAAAATGTTGTGTCATTTGGTGAATCTCCATTGACTTTGAGTGGAGCAGCGCTGGTCGGAAATGCATTTACTTGGGTTTTGAGGCACTTTTATGTCTGAATTGTTTGGACCTCCTGGTCTTCAGACTCGAATGTTTTATGAATAGCCCCGGATCAAAAATAAATTTGCATTTTTTTTTTTACAAAAATAAGAACAATGAAAGAATAGCACTGGATCTGTTCAGCTATCTTTCTGATGATACATTTAAGCCTTGGAAAAGAATACAACATTGTTGATCAGCAATGCAAGTTTTGTGTCCTCTGTGTGTCATTCAAGCAGCAGATCGACGTCACACTACTTGGCACGCGCACATTTTTAGAGAGAGAGCTAAGGCTCCCTCGGGCTAAGCCCCTGATGTCTTTGAATTCCATAGTCATATATTGTACATACTGCAGATGTAACAAGGTTAAGTATCTAATGAATGCACATTGTTTCGGGTGACACCAGGAACCACAGATTTTTCCAATTTTTCTGCAAGAGATTGTACAATTTTGTGACGTAACCCGCTGTTTCTAGATCAAATCAATTGCTTGAATACTGAAGTCAACAAAGGGTGGAAAAATGATAAAGGAGAAAATATTTTCACTTTGAGTAATAATTCCCGAGATGCAGTATCCGCTCTTTAGACTTATGAGATGAAATCTAATTATTCAACTGCTATGATTGAGGTGATCTTACTCCTCAAAATGATACTCAAAGAAAGAAGACGATTGATTGACTTAGATGTGATTTGTTAGGTTGGAATTGTATTGCAGTAAATGTGTGAATAAACTCTGATTGGTTATCAGGTTGGGCATTATATCAATATAATATCAATATTTTGATATGAGAGTAGATATTGTCTGGGACTGCGCTTATTGTAATATTTCCTGAGCTAAATGTTGTCTTTTGCTCCTCTTGAAGGCTCCTTAAAGTAAAGTAATGCATTATTTTTTTTACTTTGTAGACTGTTCTTATCAATGCTTGTTTTTATGTCCACATTGTGAATGACTGTTTCTCTTGTGTGCAAATATTTGCCAAGATATTTCCGTATTCGTCAATATCACCCAGACATTTTGTATGGCTGCTGATCGGTTGGTTTTAGGAGACATTTTGAGGTAACATTGATTTGGGAGTGATTTGATAAAGTTGGCTGTGGTTAATGGACCCTTCCGTTACTGATCACTGAAGTTATCCTTTTCGGTATTTGCGAAGTTCACTACGTTGAGCTGAGCGGGGAACTGTCCTCAGGTGTCGTCAACCATCCAGGCCCGAGCCTCCACAACAATGCACTAACCGCTTTCTATTGTCATGTTTGGATGTTGGAATCAGTTGTGCAGAGGCTCTGTAAATAGGATTGTTTTCATGAATTTTGATCATGTCACACTTAGTGGCATATCTCTCGCTCTCCATTTCCCTCTCCCAAGCCCTGTTGTGTTTATCCTCATATTTCCTCCATATTTTCACTTGTTTCCACTGGCCCAAATTCCGCAATTCATTTATTTTTCTCCCTTTTCTCTACTCTTCTCCATTTCCCTTATCTTGCAACCATCTCGCTAGCAAACAGGTCAAGCGAAGTGGTTAATCTAAATTTCATTCCCCCTGTCACCAGGGAGTGTGTGTAATAAAAGGGCTGGGGAGGAGTTGTCTCTTTCCATCGCTGCTACTCTCTTTCACACTCTCATTCTCTTTGAGCTTCTTCTCCTTCTTTCTCCTTGTCTTTCGCAGTCACTCTCTTCGCCGCTCTGCCTGTTTTGATCTCTCCCCGGCCCTTTCCCGTCTTTGTCTTTCCGTCTTGCCCTTTCACTCTCTGAACCTCCAGAGTGGACTTTTTCTTTCGAAATCGCACATTAACAGTAGGTCGCTCTGTAAATGGGACATATTTTAAATAAAAAGGTTGGGTGGGTTAATAAGTGAGGGCTTGCATCATGCAAGCAACAGCAGTTCAGTGCATTCAGTCTGTATGCCTTGGTCCCCCGCAGAAACTGCACCACATCTGGCTTAATGTAGATACCAAAGAGTATCCACCCATAGGATGTGCATGTCCACCCAATGTGAGCATCACAGCGAAGCCTCCAAATGAGATCAAACCTTGATGACCCTTGATGTGTTCGCACTTCAATAAGGATTCACAGATAAAAACTTTGCATTTGATTGTAATTAATCACTCACCGGCTCCATGTTGACCTTGACGTAGCTGGTCTACAATATATCACAGAGGCGTTCTGCTTATGTTCACAACATTCCAATTTGTGAAACCCAGCAGCCCCGTATCGTTCTTTCTGGTTTACATGGTTGGTTCGGGAATTCTCCACAGATGCGTGCGCGCTCATGTGTAAAGGGCACGTTAGGACATCCTGCTTCTCCGCCCGCTCACAGTTACACCCCGAGGAGTGCCTTCACCTCCAACTGCACACCCATCCAAACACACAATCAACCATTTACGTTTGCACGGAATAACAAGGGCACGGCCGCCACAACGTACGTGGCTGCCATCATGGGTCACTGAACGGTCACATCTTGTAAGAGGTGTCTGCTACTTTCTACTTCTTCTTCCCAAGAGGGAAGTTTTAACAGTATGCACTAATTCACATTAGCATCAACTTCAGCCCCTCCCCCCCACCACGCTTGCTACCTCGTAAGATGGTCCAGATGGGGCATTGGGACAGGCCACTGAGACAGCTGTGACAACAATTCTCCTTGTTCACAGCCTGGTGCACCGTGGCAGCTTCAGTGAATTCATGATGACATTATGAAACAACTTTCAGCCAATTACACTACCGGACAAAAGCTTTAGAACACCTCCATATTCCAGTTTCCATTGAACTTTACACAGTTTGATGTCTCAGAGTACTCTGAAATTAAAGCATAGAACAAATCCAAACAATTGGAGATAAAAAAGAAAACATTTAATCGTTTTTACAATATTTGATCTAAATTTTTGACTCATCAAATTAGCCACCTTTTGCAGTTATAACAGCCGAACACACTCGTGGCATTCTTTCTTCAATGGAAATCAAATATTGTTGGGAAAGGTTTTCCAAACACTGCTTGTTTCTTCTAAGTAGTTCTGACATAGCCTGGAGGTATATTATGGGTCATTATCTTGCTGTACGATGGACCCCTGACCAACTAGGCGTAGACCAGCGGGTGCTGCAAAGTGCCGTGGTAGCCCTTTTGGTTCAAGGTGGTGGTCACTCAGTGCAAGACGCCTACTATGAATCCAGCAAAAGAGCCCGGACCGTCATGCTGCCTTCTCCATGTTTGACATTTGATGTCACACGCTGAGGAACCATCCGACAAAAACGCTTCGTGATGAACCCAAGATTTCAAATTTTCATTCATTGCTCCGTTAGACCTTCTTCCAGTCTTCGGTTATCGGCAGGTGGTGCTTCATGACCCAGGGAAGCCTCTTTTTCTCATTTTGCCATCTTGGCAACGGCTTTCTTACTATCACTCGACCTGTCAAACCTACAGTTCCAAGTCATTTCTTCACAGTTGAAACTGAGACTTCCTAACTTCGACCAGTGTTGGTTGAAGCTGTTGTCCTGTGAGCCGCCTATCACACAAGCTGTGGTCTCTCAGAAACTTGTCTTTTTATTCTGTTGTGACTTTCGGCTTGGGAACATCTTCCTGCCTGAGTTTCCCCCAAATGCCTTTTGATGGCTAAGGAAACTGTACTCACTCACACCTTGGCTTTCTTTGCAATTTCTCTAAAGGACAGACCTACACTTTTAAGGGTTCTAATGGTCTGTCTGTCTGTCTGTCTTCCTTTGTTAACTGCCGTTTTCTCACCATTATGATCGCAATATACCCCTTCCTGCATTAAAATATTGTCCAAATGATGCTCCAGAAGGTGTAATAGCACAGTCTGTTCCAACACTGCTTTTATACAGACAAAGGATTTTGGAAGTAATCAACATAAGTTGGGACACCTGTAGGATTTTTTTGCATAAACTTTCAAGGGTTCATTTATTTCCATGCTGCAGAACAGCTATAAGTTTTAAACCCATTACCTGTTCCCTGAAAGAGGCCTCTTTTTAGAACTTACATTATTTTTGAGTTTTTGGTGACCTACTGGTAACTTTTTCTCAAAACTTTTTTTTTTTCTTTTTTAAACCAGTTTACTGCTTACCTTTGTACCATTTCAGGTTATTCACTGGACTCAAACTGCTTATGTTTAAAAAAAACTGGAAAAATGCGGTGTTCTAAAACGTTTTACTGGTAGTGTATTTCAACTGGGGTTGCCTTCACAGTCGCAGAGCTAGTCACAAAGAATTTCATCCCCAGTATTTAATACCAAGTCCTCTTAAAACAAAATAATATCTGAAAAAAGCCTAGAGTGTAGTGTGAACAGCAAAACTTGGTCATTTGATTATGTTCAGTGTAACTGCGGCAAGTATAACCCTAACATGTGTGCATGGAGTGGCGCTTTAAGTCCCTTTGGCAATGCGAGTTCCAATCTGCCGTGAGTATTCAACGAGCAGACTATTGTTGGAACAGAGAAAGTGGACTGGGTTTGTTCTGTAATTTGTTTGTTAAGTTCTGTGTCTCATGCATGTGTGAATGGGATCCTGAGGGATGCACGGCCCCTGCGCCATGGGGAGCAAACAGAATGTTTTGGTCATGTTTTCTAACTCTAACCGGTGTAAGTGCCAAGGTAATTTAAGGGAGTGCATTAATAATAGCCGCACTAATTCACACCCACAGCAGAAACGCGTCTTCACCTCTTTAATAAGTGCAAAATAGCTTCTCTTTGGCCTTTTGAAGGAACCCGTAGATATAGTACACGTGGAGAAAAAAAATCCTGTCAACTTTGTGACCTTCCAGGCGATTATGTGTATGATGGATGTGGCTGGGTGCTGACATTTAATCATATTGATAGTCCTGATCGGGAATTTACTGCACGATGCTGGCAGTATGGCAGTGACATATGTTCATGCACACAAACACATCCATGCACACTATCTACCAGGCATTCACTAACACACACACATATATACACACACCAGGTCTCCTTGGAAGCTTTGGGCAAGGACTGCAGCAGAAAGCAGCAGCTGTGCCACACATATGATCTAGGGCATGAGCGTGAGCGTCTTGTGATCGTGCATGTATGATGAACTGCGTGCACTGATTTACTGTAGGGCATTTTGTCTCCCCGAGGCTCACCTACCATCTCTCTCTCTTACTCTATTGTTGTGTAGATACTCACAGCATGTGTAATATTTACACATGGTTTGAGTAGGAAAACATTTTTTTTTACATTTATCGACACGCGTGGCTCATGTGAGGAATTGACTTTGGTGACGGCACATTCCAAGTAACAAAACTTACACATTGAGAAGGTAATGAACACAAATTAAGGAACAAGGTACAGGTAACCATTAACATAATTAATACAACAGCTGTATTTACAATCAAAATGATGTATTAGTTATAGATAATCATCCTTACATCAGTCGATGTGATGAAATGGTGGAAATTACCAAATATTTTCAGATAAAATTTTAGATATTTTTTCAAAAATATTTCTTCACCTTTCTTACTATCCTTTTCTGCACAGCAACTTTAATTCTCAACTCTTACGTCTTGGCTTAAGAGTTTCCTTGGCATTGGATGGCCATGACCTTGTCCAACCAATGAAACGAGCCTTCTCCATAGGGCTGCCACTTTAACGTCTGACAGATCCTAGGAGTGAAGCTGAGGTGATTCGAAGGCTCCCATTAGAGTTGTACTGGTCACATCCCACTGGGCAGAGATGCCATGACTGTCGCAGGGCTGGCCAAGCCTGGGGATGGGCTAGAGATCCAAGGGACAGAGTTGGCCTCAGTTGACCGAGAAAACGTCTGTGTGGTCTGCCTTTTAAACCATACTGCCACCATAACCCAGGACTGGACCATTCGGTTTTTTTAAATGGATGGCTGGGTGATATATGCCAGCCATTTTGATAGCGCCCCTTGTAAAATAGTCCTAATTTGTGACCTGGCAGAGCAAAACAAAAACAAAACTAACACAAAATAATCATCACATGAGATTGCAGGGAAAATGGCTTTCATTCCCTCCATACAGTAAATAACTGCTTACCCTAGTATGCGCCAACACAATACAAGTTATTACAGTTAGATGGGTGGGGTGGTGTTCAGCGGTCCTTGGCGATTGAATGAGCCCCTGCTATACCTATTTTCGGCAGCATGTGAAATTTTTTATGCCATACAAAGTGCCATATAATTGCCTCCCAGCATTTACCAACAAAATATTTTAATAAGAATGAAAAGCTGCTCTTATGGTTTTCAGGTGCCTGTGTGTGTGTGTGTGTTGGGGGGCACTCATAGATTCACAATCATTCGGGCACCAGTGTTTGTGTGTGTGTATCTGTTCTCATCTTGAATAACAAAGAGATGGTGCAATGTAATTTATGTTGGGCAAACAAGATAAACAAGAGTACCTTGTTGATTTAACATTCACGAGCGCTACTGGAGGCTGATAAAGTTAAAGGAGGGTATGTTGCGTGTTGTTCTCGCAGCACAGCTTGTTAAAGGGATGGGTTTTTTTTCAGATGCCAATTTCTGGCTCAGCAATTGAATTAAAAATCCTGTTTAAGGTTCCAGGTTGCCAATGTTTAATGGGAAGACTGTATTGACAGGCTTTTTATTTGACATGGCTGTTACACCCATTTAATGCACATCTTTGGCTTTGGATTGAGATTGGATGAGACTTCCCATATGAGATGGGGTGAGGTCAGGTTGAAGTACAGTGATAACTCGACTTACGACTGCATCTACTCTAATCCAAGATACGAGCAGTGATAGTTGCGAAAATTTGTATCGACTTGCGACCGACTGCTCCAAGATACGAGCGTGGAAATTTGCAGTTGGTGCATTGGCTTCCAGTCAGCAGTCAGTCAGCAGTCAGTCAGCAGTCAGTCAGCAGTCAGTCAGCGGGTGACCAACATCGTGTGTGCACGTAGTTCGTGGCTTATCGATATTTTTTTCATATTAACTGTGTTTGTGCTGTGCATTTTGTTTATTTTCACCCTTCATGATTTCATAATTTATATGGGAAAAATTGCTTCGACATACGACTGTTTCAACATACGACCGTTCTTATAGAACCAATTACAGTCGTAAGTCGAGGTACCACTGCACTCCCATTGCATCACTGTAATCAACAGCTTTGATGTAGTTTGGATCCGATTTCACTCTTTATTATGTTAATATTCTGTAGGTGGTACCTCTATATTCTAACCTCATTCTCTGACATCTCTTGATTTGCTTCCTGCGTCCCAATACAGTGCTGAGGTACATAGTCTAACGCAATGGGTCTCAAAGCTTTTTGTCCTTGGAGACGGTGTGGGGCATTCATAAAATAGTCTTGTTGGCTAAAGTGCTCTATCAAGTATAACAAAGAAAATCAAAGATTTAGGGTTTTATTTGTATCTGCAGTTAGTATGATATGCCTACTTAACAAAGTGAAAATTCTAAACAGCAGTGTTTGCAAAGACAGTTTGTACCTCCTGTATATGATTATAAATACAATTGCCATGGCAACACTTCATAACACGCTTTGTCTCTTGTTTTATTGTCACAAAGCTCTTTATACATTCCACTTCAAAAATTAACTTCCTGCTTCCGACCCATATTGTTTGTTGTAAATTGACTTGTGAATATGTTTAATTTAATCAGAATTCTTCATAACTTTCTATGAATCGCACCAATAAATGTTCTGGATTCTGAAGAATATGTCAAATATATGTAGAAACAAGGTTTTTAATGTTTTGGACACGCAGTAGTGTTTTCAAATCTGAAAATAAAGTAGACACAATGAATATCAAATAGTTTCATATACTGATAAAAATATTCCCCCGGGTCAATACTTGTATTGGGAGACTATGAGACAAAGCAAGGGCAGAACTGTCCCTCTTTTAAGTCAAGGTACATTGATGTTTTTCAACTGATTACTGATTTATTGATTAATCACTCACAGGATAGGGATGAATGTGAGTGTTAATTACATGTTTTTGTGGTGATTTGTAAAATTTGTACTTTTATAAGTTGGATTGGTCTTGTTAGGGAAAAACCGCAACTTTTTCTCCCTTCCTTTCTCCGTGATTGCCCATCTTGTATATTTTATCTGTTTCTCTATAAAATTGAATGAAAGTGATCGATGAAAAGTTGCATCCTGGTCCATAGCGACCAGATAAGCGAGCCTGCAACGATTTGGGTTCAAATCCTGGCTGCGGTAATTTTCTGCATGTCTCACCCCCGCTCTACCCCCCATTTCCTATATCTCTCCACTATTCTTTACAACAATTAAAAAATGCAGCCCAAAAATGTTGTGAAGAAAGGAAGGGTGGAGGACAACGGTGTAGAATAATCATTGTTGAGACTTTAGAGAAAAAGAGAAGGCCAAAGGCTTCTATCTGGTTATGTTTGTTAACACAACAGTTTTAATTCATTATAATTCATTGGTAATATGCTTCCTTCTCAAATGTTATCACATATCCACAGCTGATGCAGCTTTTCAAACAGGGTTTGAATTAAACTTTTAAACTTTGCAAGCACATTTCTTTCCAAACACAATTTATGCATGTTCTTCCATCCATAGTAGTAAATAATAAGTATAGTATAATAAGTAAGTAAGATGCATATCTTCATTCTATCCATAGGAACCTGGCTAGTGGGTAAAGACTAGGTCAAGCGGCTAAACGCCCACCGAAAATGATATGACGCTCTAATTGTACAGAAGCCTGCTTGAAATAGGGGTGTGAAATGTGATGGGTGGCAGTAGGGATCTGGATGAAGCTCTTCTCACATGGTAGGCACCACATAATTGCTTGCGTACGTGCGTGGCTTTCGACCAACTCCATTCACACGTGCCACTTATATCACACAGAGCATTCATCTTATTTTCAAAGACAAACATTTAGATAATGGAGGACTAGCCAAGATCCCTTTACTTTGGATCAAGGTGGATGACAATTTCTTTCTTAAAAGTGGTGATCAGCGTGAGCACTGGCCAGCAGTTGATGTTCCCACAGTGCAAAATGTAGATGTTGTGATGTGAACAGTTGGCAGGGGGAGGGAGGGTACATGGGAGAAACTGTGAAACTACAGGATTTACTGTACTTCGCGAACTCCAGTGTTTCCGACAGAATGTATATTTACAGTAGTAGTCTTTGTGGCTCACTCTTGACCTTTGTACATTAAATGAGATTAGTCCTTGATACTATCTCCATATTGTCCCTGATTGGTGAACTGTGATCCCAAGGAAATCCATGAGGTAGTTAATGCAAGGGGATTCAATTACTCATTGATATTCAGATTTTTCCTAAACTGTGGAATTAACATGTTCCTCATTCAGCCAATGTTGCTATGTGGATAGAAATAGTCACCCATATAACAAGTTTGTAAATTGCACGTGGTTTGAGAATGTGATGAACGACAGCATAAGTCCAGTTCCAATGAGGCCAAACTTTATACGATATTCAAACGTTAGCGTATAGCGTTGTTATATGAACCCATCATTTCTATAATCTGTCCTGCTTCTCTATAAGTAGAGAGAGAACAATACAGTGTTTACACAATATGGAGTTTATAGTATAATTATGATTCAAATTGAAAGGGGACACACCGGAAGAGGAAAACAACTTGAAAGCTGGATAACAGCCACAAGCCAGGTCTCGCCACAATATCCACAAACCCAATTAATTTTTTCCCACCGTCTCCTGTTTTCTTCACCCCACTTGAAAGCTAAAGCCAGGCTGCTTCTCCGCCCTGCATTAATAGATCTAAAGGGATAGTTTTTCATATTTTCACATTTCATGGCACAACCGTGCTGAACGGTTACAAACAACATTTGTTTCAGACTACAAAAGACTGTCTGATTTCTTTTCTTTGACTCTTTTTTGACTTTTTCACTTCCACAAATCAGCAGAATGTAAAGAGACTAGAAACAGCCAACCAACCAACTGTAGCCAACATTATGAATTGGATGTACTACGATAATTACAAAAAAATGTTTGACATCAATTGGGATTCATTGCTGTTATTCAAAACATATTCAAAAAACGCAGACACATGATCTGACCATGATGTGGGTTCCCTTCGCAGGTACTGCAATCTATTACTCATCGGAACTGATCAATAGATCATGTAATCCTATTGAAGACTACATTCACGCCGAATGGCAGAGGAAGTGACGATGCTGTGCTCCCGTCCCGCCCCGCAGGGGCATATAACTGAAAATCCCCCTCCTCTTTTTCTATTTTCTTACTTTGCGTAGGAAGAATCCAATGTCGAGAATCTTGAAGTTCACAGCTTTCTACTGTTCACCTCCCATGTTCCTTACTTGCACACGTTGGTGTGAGACACCGGCTCACGTCCCGTTTGGTGAGGTAGTTGTGGTGTGGGGGTTGTGTGTTTTAAGCAGCCACAGCTGTCTTGGGTCTAGGTAATTGGGCCCGGAATCAGGGCTGTACGCCTGTTGCTCGTCAGAGCAATCAATGAGTAACAGGTAAATCACCCATCCCCACACACTCAGGGAAAACCTCTGTCATGACGTCTGCTCCCGGCTTGTTACATCTTGCCACTCTCTTCAATAAACTCCCATTCTTCCGACGCTCAGGGGCGTGTCGAAAGCACAGCATCATCACTTAATCTGCCATTCAGCGTGAATGTAGGGTCTTAGATTACATGGTTATGATTACCGTCAGGAGATGGGTGGCGCGCTGGTGCGAGGAGGACGCCGACAGAGGAGCCATGTCTGAGGACGAGCCCGCTGCCCTGACTAGCATTGAACTGGTCAAGAACTGGTCCCGTTCTTGCCGCTACTCCTCATAATGCCATCCCAGCTCCCACACCTCCAATATTTTACGGGGCCGAGACAGAGTCCTTAGAGAGGAAAGCCTCCTCAGCCTCCGGCCGAGCTCCATCCTCAGCCCCCCCGAGGCAGCTGGAGGCCAAGCTCCTGGAGGTCTCCCATAGCGTGGCCAGAAATCTGGGTCTCCCCACCGCAGCAGTACACCCACGGCTGTGTCGATGCTGGACAGGGAGTTCTACGCCAGGGCCCACCGCCAGGAAGCTCTGACCATCCCTCTCTTCCGCGAGGTCGATGCAGAACCCGAAAATTCGGCAATACTGCGTACCGGTGAGGGGGTTTGAGGACTGCATCGACCAGGCCCAGGAGCTAGGCTACCTGACCTTCCCCCCCAGTAGAAGGACTTCGGCTTGGGCTGCAGACTTCGGCTTGGGCTGCAGTATCCTTCCGAGGCGCTGAGCGGAAAAAAGAGGAGGAAGCGGAAGTCGAGCCGCAATATACAGTATACCCGCGGGGGCAGCATGGGAGTGCAGCGTTGTCACTTCCTCTGCCTTTTAAGGCGTGAAAGCAGAGCGTACACCAGCAATTGGATTACCTGATCTGACCATCAGTCGATGAATGAAAGATCTGGTCCCTACTCAGAGAACCATGGTTGCCTACGCAACCTAGACGATAATATCCTATCGTCGAAGGTACTTTCTTGGTCCCCCAAAGGTGAAGAGTAGGGGAATGTACACTAACTTCACGATATTTACATATCTGAAAGCCGTCCACCAGTCAAAATAAAATAAGTATAAAAGTAGTGATACT
>NC_137193.1:9291432-9381432 GCF_960531495.2 Zeus faber | reverse complement strand
CGGCTGACGTGCCGGTGCCGGGCGCACAACTGGCCCATCTCGCCCGTGCCGTCGGGGAGGTGGAGTGGGTACGTTTTGTATGAGCATTATTACCCGACATTTCGACCGGCAAATTTATAATTTATCTTTTTTTTTCAGTACATTTTACCAGGCAAATTACCGGAAAATATCCGGTCGTTACCGGAGCCAAACATCAAGGAAGCGGTGTAGCGCCATAAAGCGTAACACACTTTTCCCCTGGTTTCATACACAAACACCAAAGTAACATTGTGCAAGAACAGACGTTTCGGGGTGGGTGGGAACTAAAGAGGCGCCATCCCACATATTATAAGTCAGTATACTTTTTCTTTCTTTTGAAGCTGTTATTTTAAGGTAAAAAAAGTTACATAGTGCTGCTTTAAATTCAAAGTTGTGCGAGAATAAGCATATAGGGTCATACCCTCAGTATGAATTTCATCGAGTTTTGTTCTAAAACAAATAAAAAGAATATCTGATTTTATTCCATTTAGACTGTGAATGGTCTGCGAATCCCCACTTGGCACCCCACTGCAATGAATCTTTTCTTTTTTTTTACTTTGTCAGAGAACAAAACCAAACTTTTTTGGGAAAGGTCTCATCTTGTAGGTAAACATACTGTATGTAGGTTTGAAACATTTCAGTGGACCCTAAACTGAGTTGACAGTAGACCCGACCAGAGGTCACCTTTGAAGCCCTATATAAATCTCAGGAATTAAAAGAGTAACCGAAATAAAGTTAACTGTTTTGGACAGCTCTCGACTTGTATGTGCTTCTATGTACTTAAAGAGGGGTGGTGGCGTCAATAGGGGGCGCCACTTAAAATGCTCTGACAATATTATTTAGGGCTTTGCAAATTGCATATTCTGACAACACAGGTATATTAACCGACCAAATAAATATCTAGTAAAACGTACGTGTCATCTTTGGCCCATAAATTTGTTACCTTTTTAGGTTTTTAATAATGCAACTACCTTACCCTTAAAGGCCAATGCATCAAGATACATAACAAAATGGCACAGAATTGAAGTTTTTTTACTTGGCTAGCATAATTTCTTAAATATTAAGCAATGTCTATAATAATTAATTCATTCATTCATAGAGACTACACTACCCATATTCCTAAGTGTAACAGCAACACCTCAGATTGGTGGAGCTTGCTGTTATCATGGAAATGTTTACTGCACTGGCTGATGGGTACACAGGCACGCAAAAGCTGATATTTATTTTGTGATAGAACGAAATTTATACAGATGCATTTAACATTTTAATACATCCATGCCCTGCCCCCCACCTCATCACAGTTTTAGTTTTAGTGTATGTATCTGCGCCCCCCTCCTTCCCCATGCCCCCTGCTTCTAAGGTCGAATCAGATCTCCCGATTCAAATCAATTGGTTTAAATTTTGTTATGCTTAGTGTGAAAAAAGTCGAAAAATTGTACTCCGGACACGTAGATAAATTTTCGTAACTTTGAGCACGAAAAAGCCGGCTTGGTAGCAGGGTGCTGTTCCATCTACGTATGGATCCCTTTGTTAGCTTTTTGTTTAAACCACTTTTTGGATACGGTTACTGCTTCAACATAATCACTCCTTCAACCAATAAATACCCTGTCAGCCACCTGACATGTAGCTATGGCTGGAAACATCAGCACCCTGAATCCCCGAAATCCTCAAAAAGTGTTTGGTCTCCGCAATTCTTCACTTCACTGTAATAGTGCAGACACTTTGTTTTTTAATTCAGAAGTTAACGTATCCTTTCAAATAAACAGGACAGATATTGACATAATTTTTGAAACCCCTATTATTGAAATGTATTGATATCCTTTTAATTAAAAGGATGTTTAACATTAAAATGTGATCTGCATCGAGATGCGTTATCTCGATAATGGCATGTGATCATTGGCCTTTTCATTTACACACTGTATAAATAAGCATTCTCATTATCTTGATTCTGCCTGCATTGTGATCGGTTCAGTATGCAAATTAGGTAGGTGGAGTCGTCAACAAGAAGGCATGCTACTATATGGCCTTTACTTATTTTTCCTTTGCCGAGGAAGGAATCCTCCCTCGCAATTTTCTGCGATAATCTTCTGCTGGATCGCTTCCGAGGAGAGAGTGGGAAGAGGCGTAGTTAGGGGATCTTCTCTTTGGCCAAGGTTAAATATATGCAGAAAAAAATTGTCAACACTCACTTGCGCTTCTGCGGAAGTGCCGGTGCGATCCCTGGAAGTTGTCTGAACTTTTTCTATGGTGTGCTCCTTGTTGTTTTAAATTTGACTGAGACAAGAATGTCCTGATCCTGATAGATGACGAAATGTATCTTTAAATCATAAGTATATTTTCTATGCATAGATTCCAAATCGGTAGTATACAGTGTAGAGTACCGTGTTTTCCCATTGAGATCATATCTGTATGCAATTGTGATCCGCATGTTATCATGTATAAGTCAAAAATCGAACCCTGAACATCAACGGTTTATTGTTCCACATTATTGACTTGTGAATTCCTCTCGATCTATAACGGCTGGTTCGACGAACGCGAAGCAATTGATGTTGTAGCCTTTACTTTCAAAAAGCAGCACTCGCACTGGATGCCTTGACTCAACCCTTATAGCGACCAGCTCGATCGAACCAGATCGAAGCAAAATGAATTCACTGTATCTAGACATAGCTACCCCACATCACTCAGTCCATCACCAATAGTAAATGATGCACAGCTTGACGGTGCCACGTGCTTCCACACCCTCATGGGCCCTATTCCTCCCGCCCTTCCTGCTCTGCTTCCTGCGCTCCTCCACCCCCCCTGCATCCACCTGTTTGGCTCTCCTCTAAAACAGCATAGAGTATGAGGCGGTGGCTATGGGATAGTGAAGCCCCGTCACCACTCCTGCGAGCTAACATTGTTAGCGACGTAATGTAATTGGACATAGGAGACATCGCTATCTTCTCATGTGACACGGCGTGAAGCGCCGCAATAAACACTGGATTAGATCAGCATGGTGGGGGACTGTTTTGTGTGTGTTTGTGTGTGTGTGTGTGCGTGCGTGTGCGTGCACGGTCTGGCTGCTAGTACATTTGCAACAAATTTGTCGGCCCCGGGGGAGGCGAGTGGTACTGGCTCTGGGGATCAGATGACCTTTGTTCCTAAACCTTGCGGGGGATGGTGTTTCACTCATCCTGCCGACACGGAGTGCGGGGTCTTAACTTCTTCCTATCACACATGGCTTTACCATTGGGGCTGGGCTCCCTCTCACCGTCTCAACTTTTAACTGTGAAGAGTGATTTGGAAAAAATTAGGAAAGCCATCACTGAAATTGAATTTGGGGTTGAGGGCACGTGTGCAAAAATATGTGTAAACAATAACAGGGCTTTAAAACTGTTTTTTTTGTTGGTTTTTTTTCCAGTTTGTTCTGGTTTCATTCCCCAACCTAACGTTCCCAATGTTGCTTAGACAGCCTTATCGAGTCAGTCCCAAATCCGAAAAAAGTCCTAAAAAATGAACAGTATTAACCGTTTTTAATTGGGTTTGAACCGATTTAGGACAGAATCGAATGCCTTTATTGTCATTGCACATTGTACAATGAAATTTGCTGTGCAGCTCCTAAAACGATTCATTTGACACTTTCCAACTCCATACACACACACACACACACACACACACACACACACACACACACACACACACACACACACACACACACACACACACACACACACACACACACCTGCCCATACAGATAAATAATAGTAAAAATAATAATAAAAAAGATTAAAAAGGATTCAAAAGTAACAAAAAGAGGCACATCAAAAGCTACTGCAACAGCTATTGCACCTTATAAATATATGATTGCACATTATATACAGATATTGCAGATTTCAGATTTCAAGGAAATACTATTCCGGTTGTTCATCCTGTGGTGTGGAGTGGATGATGCTGAGGCAGGGGACAGTGAGTTCAGTTCAATGATGACCTCTGGGGTAAAAGCTGTTTGTGAGCCCGGAGGGGTGGATCTTTAAGACCCTAAAGCAGCTTCCAGATGGCAGCAGGGAGAAGAGCTGATGATAGGGGTGAGTTGCATCCTTTAGAATGCTGCTGGCCCTGTGGATGCAGCGTGATCTAAAGCCGTCCTCCAGAGAGGGCGGGGGAAGTCCAATTATTTTCAGAGCGTTGGGTTGGGAAGACTGCCGCGATGTTCAAGTGCTTTTATTTTGCGAAGAGGCACATTGATACATTGAGTACAGCCACGCCAAGATGCGGCGTAGCTCTGACATTTTGGAATGTGGAGGTAAAACAGATGTAGCTAGCTACACATTTCTATGAAACGTACGAGAGAACTAAAAAAAACATCTTCCACCGGCAATAGAGGTTTCAAAGTGAGGTTTCTGCTCTGGAACAATGACATATGATGATAATTTTGCCTAGGTTTTTGTTCCAAGTAAACCATTGCACTATAAAGGTTCTTCAAAAAGATCAAGTCAGTGGAATAATTGTATGTTGTATTAGGATCCACAGAAGTACAGGAAAACTGCAGTTGTGTGAAATAACAGTTTTTTCACTAGTCAGTTATCACATTCCGCTGTACAACCACTTGGTAATATTGATATTATTAAGAAGAAAGGTTACAAGAGTCAATCGCAAAAACTAGCGTTGTACTTCAAAACACATGGAACCGTGCTGGGACATCGTTCCTGCGCTCCCTGGGGTGTCTGTGGAACAATGTAAAAGTAAGATAATAAATGGGAGCGAGAGAGGAATGAAGGGTCAGGTGAAAAGGAGAGGAAGGAACGATCCTTTAATGTCACACAGCACACACTCTACAACACATGCTTGGAATGGTGGCCGGTGAAACTTGTTTCCTACATTTAACCCAAGAGAGGCTGATTTTGTCCAACGCCGTTCCGCCGTGTGCTGACTCTGTGTTTCATGTCCCTCCCAGCAGCAGTTATGTTCGCCGGGTAATGAATTTGAGTCTGAAAAAGTTGGGTCGCGATGAATGAAAAAGGGAGCCCTGGTTTTGCCCATGGCGGCCTTATCTTTGTCGTATGAGGGCGGCCATTTAACAATGCCCACAGAGTATCGCGTACATCACAAAGGCTGGGTGGCCCTTTAATATCGGGGTTGCTACAGTCCCCTCTCTCATATCTCTCTTATTGGCTTGCTTGTATTCTAATATTGTAATTGCTGATGTGTGTTATCTATTTTCGGTCACTTCTCATGTCTGTGCCAAAACAGAAGTTATACTGAGCAACTGCAACATCACACAAGGAAATCAGGGAGGCTTTTAATGTTTTCGTAATCTTTCATTTGGCAAAACCCATTACAAATCCAACATATAATCATTAAAAGCCATTACAATGGACATTAAGTCGACAAGCAGCTTTTCTTTGGGCGGTGCAGGCTTTCACTTGCCAACAATGAGCTGGCGCTGCAACCGTCATGATGTCTGAAACAATTATACAAACTCATAATCACAGCATCACATCTCCATCGACTTGTAGGTCCTTGTGGTGTGGGGATGGTGTGGTTTGAGCAGCCACATCTGACCTGGATCTAGATAACTGTGGACCCAGGATCAGAGAGCTGCATACCTGTTGCTCGTTGGTTGGTCTAACAAGCAACAGGTAAAACCCCCATCCCCACACACACTCAGGAGAGAGGAGCCCTTGTCATGACACATCTCTATCATCTCCTGGGCTTTTTCCAACCAGCCCACGCACTACAATAAACTCGGGTCTACAACCCTGTCGTCTGTGTCTGTGTGCCGGAGGTCCCTGAAAATGCCACTTGGGTGGCGCATGGTAAGCGAAACTGCCACAGTCCTGTTGTCCTTTTAACAACGGCTCTGAGACCCCAACTTACAAATGGTTGAACTGATGCTCAGTTTACCAAACAGCAATTGGTGGATTGTAAGTGTAAGAGCGCACTTTTCACCCTTGCTAAACTGCGGTCCTGCAATATTTTATTCTGCAACGCAGCACTTAGGCAATGGCTGAGATCTCTTGTGTGCACTTACTTCAACGAAGAGGATGTCACATGCACGCACGCAAAGTACGAGTAATTGGGACAAAGTTTGAGAACACAGGAGCGAAACCATTTATACCAAAAGACAATTGGTGTTAGAACTTGGTAGTACGTAGTACCTTGTGTGGCCATGGCAGTAAAACTTTAGTGAATAGCGCATTCCACCAAGGCCACATTCACACTCTCATTTCACCCCAAATTCAATTCATTCCATGTCATGCGAATCAGTGCATTTGGGAAGTCAATTGTCAAGTCGGGTTCAACCTTGGATGGACTTTGACACGTGAAATCGCAATGTCAACCACTAGCAACTTCACTAGACTTAAGCAACTCCAATATACTTTGACTACTTGTGTTGACTTTTGAAGAGGTGGTTCACCGGGGAGTCGGCAAGGTACAATTTTAGCTATTTCAAAACATATTATGTTATCAAACTATACACATTGTATATTGTGTATAGTGTATACTGTTGTGTATATTGTATACTGTATATATATATATATATTTAAGAGAGAGAGAGAAGAAGGGCTTTTTGATAAATGAGTTGCTTGTGTACTGAGGCTGCATACTAGATGAACTACACTTGGCTGTTGACAATAATTATCTTCTACTGCAGTGCAATGAGTATGTGTGTTTGTAAGTAGGTGCATTTAGCAACCTGCGCAACACCACGTGGGTGTGTGTGACTCTGCATACACAAAGCGTTGGTTCTTCTCATGGCGGAGAGGAGCAGCCATATGGGACGCATTATAGACACTTCCTGCAGCACTGTCAAAGTGACAAGGCACGGTGATTTAGCCCTGTCGGAAGGAGATGGATCCATCCTCCGGTTTGAAGTCATCTGTCTCGGCACAGCACACAGCTAGGCTCTGTGTGTGTGTGTGTGTGTGTGTGTGTGTGTGTGTGTGTGTGTGCGTGTGCGTGCGTGCGTGCATGTGTGTGTGTGTGCGAGGAAACAGCATGTTGGCCACTGAAGTGCGTCGTAATAACTGGTTTAAATTTACCCCTCTCTGCTGGTCTCCATTTGCTGTGACATTTCCTCGTGCGGAGTGAATCATCCACACTTATCCGCCAACTAACTCACTACAAGTGCGGCGGTATAGTTGATGTTCAATCTCATTCAGTCTCTCTCTCTCTTAAATGTAGCCATATCGGATTTGTTCAGGTATATGACTTTTTAAAAGCAACTTCTATGGATCATGGGGGAGTGAAATGACTTTGACTGGATAAGCAATCCACAAGTACCACCCCGGTATAGGCCTAGGAGTCACACTGTGGCATTTAGATCAGATCAGACATGCAGATTTCATCGGCTTGAATGGCGACAATGCAGACAATTTGGCCACTTTAATTTGCTAAAGTTTATTTTCCTTTTAACTACATTAAGTTGAACTAAATGCCATGCTTTGTGCCATGAACAATTACATTTAAGTCCTTGGCCAATTAATTTTTATTAAGTACGACATGTGACAATTATACAAAGAGGAAACATTGGCACGCTGTTTTGCAATCGTTGGATTGCGTCGCTCATCATGTCTTCCGTAAATCGATCCATAACTATGTGATTCTTGACACGCTATTTAAAGCTTAATCGTTTGCCGCGTGTCATCACAAATTCTTCAACATAATAAACTATAAACATTAAGGGTGAATGGAAACCAACGGGGGCATGTTGTCCCCCTTTGGTTTCCATTCACCCTTTGTTACTTTCTACCCGTTGCCTGGTCTGCCTCCATTATCTGGTTCATTTCTCTGACAGGTGTGAATCAGAGTTGTTTTTTCCCTCTACTTGTCTGCCACAGATGCTGTTATTGGTGAAAGTTGCTTTAATGAGTTATGTTGGTTTAATTGGCCAGCGTTGCGTACACGGCCCTGCATACACAACATTTCCACAAGCACTGCAGAAAAGTTGTGTATGTATAACCCTCAGATTTTATGTGATTAATCACTGTGCGCATGAAAGCGCGGAGGAAGTTTGTTGAGACATTGACATTGACTTTGGTAGTTAGATGCACATTATTGATCACATGTTGGGAAATTCATCCTCTGCAGTTAACCAAACAATTAGAAGCGGTAGATAGCCAGAACCCAACCCAGAAGTCCTAGAGCGGAAACCTATATGTTTGAATTTTGAGCTGCCATGCGACCCAAGTCACAGACCTAAACAGACCTCAGTGCTAACTCAACTGGTGACTTAGTATCAAATCTTGCGTAGGATTACGAAATGCCAGCCTTGGACACACTTACACATCGGTAATGTTCCCTCCTTTCTGAACCATGTCGACCAAAGCAGCCCTGCATCACGGCTCACCTCAAGATTCTTGTCTTCTGTCCTTGGTTATTGCCAAGATTTTTTGAAACACATCTGCCCTCCTGTGACATTCGATGCACAATGCAGGTAGAGAGTAATGGGGAGTTTCCAGGAAGAAACAACATTGAACTTGCAGGACAATGTGAGGGCTCTTCGTTACCATATCAATGCAGAATTTCACGCAATTTAGCTCCAACTGTCGAGCTTCTATCTGTTTTCCTTGTGTTTTGTTCAAGATTTCACCGGAAAAATGACCTTCAATCAAATACAAAAATGAATTGAGGAAATGCATGCATGCATTCACATTCGTTGGGAGTGAAATGAGAACATTCACTTGGCGTGCACTCACATGGCATTACAGTCATCTTTTAATCCTTTTCCGGCCTTTTTGAGAAAGTGCAGTCTGTCATGTTTTTACAGCTGGAGCCATTTTAAAAAGCCTTTCTATCAAAAAAGGGACCTCTCTCTCTCTCTCTCTCTCTCTCTCTCTCTCTCTCTCTCTCTCTCTCTCTCTCTCTCTCTCCCTCTCCCTCAATCCCCTCCTATTGCTCTCTGCTCCCATCTCCTCTCCTTTTTCTCTGTACACTTGATGTGGCCTTGAAGTGATTTGGCAGCAGAGTGGCCAAATCCGCCCTATTAGAAGTCATCCATTGCATGTTTGGGTCCTTTTCTGACACTGCAATTTTCCACGCAAACAGCAAAAGAGACACGCACAGGAAAGGATTATGGTTTAAGGACACTTCCTTGGCCCATCAACTTGGGAGGGAGTCTGTGTGTGTGTGTGTGTGTGTGTGTGTGTGTGTGTGTGTGTGTGTGTGTGTGTGTGTGTGTGTGTGTGTGTGTGTGTGTGTGTGTGTGTGTGTGTGTTTGTGTCTGTGCGTGTGCCTGTGCCTGTGTGTTATACTGGCGCGTTGGTGGTTTGGTGGCACAATTCCACCCATATTTAATCTGTGTCAGTTGTGCTCTGCAGGCATGGTGGTCATGTAAAATCCATTTGCTTCTATGCCATGCATGCTACACACACAATGACAAAAACAAGCATTGCATTACAGACAAAAACACACGCAACGTTGTCATCATACGCCTTTTTTGGCGTTTCTGGACCGGTGGGATGTTGCGACGCTGTTTCACCTTTGATCGCTGCAAAAATCTCCGTGTGACTGACGCTGAGTAACGGCTGCCAGCGGCCCTCCAGACATCTGCAGACGGTGAGGACTCAAGTGTGTCATCCCATAGCTGCAGCACAACTTCACTTCAGCCCTCCCCTCCGCCCTCCCTCCCCAAAGCCGCAAAGCGTGTGATGTCTGACGACTCGGTAGTATTTTTAATGCGGTGCCGTCTTGAAGCTGCGAGAGGCTGGTCTGAGGCTGGTAGCGGGATAATTTGCGACCACTGAGTTATGGAGCGGGGAGGCGGAGCACCCTCCCTTTTTTCCTTTGGATATTGCCGTTAGTGTAGTAATGACCCCGTGCAACACAAGTCATTATAAACAGCCTCATGGGACATTGGATATTTTAGCCATTTATTAAATGATGAGCCAATGTATTATTTTGCCCGTATCTAATTCATCACACTAAGTTATTTAATACATATAGCTAAGATTCCACCCCTCCTTGATTCCTGGGGAGACTATGAGTGGGTAAAAAAGCGAAACAGTATCCAATTTACTGTTAATTGTTTACGTTCAAAGCTCCGATGCGGCGGAGCCTGAAAGCAAGCCTATTAGATCTGACCAAATGAACAATTTGTTTGGATATTCACATTTAAAAATTGCTGATAATGACTCCGAAATGATTAATGCTCGCAATTTAGTTGATGTCTACAATCGAACAGCTCACTGCCCTCCAGAGAGCGGGCTCAGAGAAGCAAAAAAACCCCCCAAAAAAACGAAATGGGTCTAAATTGGAAATTTCCAACCAAGAAGACGAGACCGAACGTCCAGAAGCACAAAGCAATTAATGGAATCGGTGGACGACCTCTTTTCACTGCGGCCTCCTCCCGATCTCTGATTAAATGCACTGATTGCGGGTGAAACGACTCCTCTGAGAGAGGAAGCGAGAGCCGCGGCTGCTGCCGCCGCCCCGTAATGCCTAGCGGGCAGTCGGTAAATCTGTCTTTAGAGCCGCCGCCGGCATAAAGGCTGAACCACGTGATGGGTGCTCTGTCACCTACTTGGATACATTTTTCGCCTGATTTAGTAACTCCTCAGACCCCGCTGGTGTGTTACTCCTCCAACCGGTGACTTGTCTTGGATTTTCTGATTGCTACTCAAAAATCATGTTCAAAACCATTTAAACCCTTGACCTTTTAATATATTTTTTAATGGCTAACTTGGACACGTGAGAAGCTCGGGACTACGGCTCACTTGTCAGTAAACATAAGTTTTTCCATTTTTGTACAACTGCTTGACCACAACTGTACCAAATCACAAAAGCAAAGCGCAACAACTTTTTTATGTCATAAATTCTAATTCTTCAAGTAAATATCCTACATTTCTTTAATATGGAACCGCTCTCTATTTTACGTGCTGCGGATATCCTTCCTAATTTTCAGAACACAGTGTGTTTTGATTTGTTTCATGACTAAGTTCATTTCTCTCACGAAGTTCTTGTTTAACACACCTTTCAAGTTATTGATCATTCACTGCGTTGGCATATCATTCTGGTTAATCCAAGAAACTATTTATTCCAAAAGTATTTCTCTTTTCTCTTCCAACCTGAATAATAAAATTGATTTACGTCTTTATTTCACACATTCTTGGCTTCTCCGGCTCGGTGGAGTGTTCGCAGGAAGTAACTTTCGCAGAATCGAACCGCCCGCTCGGAATTCCCAGCGACCGGGAATCCTGGCTTTGCGTTCGGCCTCGCCTCCTCGGTCCGGCTCATCAGAGGCAAATCCGGGCACTGCTTTCCTCCACCTCTTTGCTTTTGCCCATCGGCTCCACTCACATTTATATTCGGTCCATCTTATGGTCTGGAAGGTTGACCTTTTCTCACAGACTCTGCCTGATGGGATGGCCTTGGCTGTCACGGCTCCTATCCTACACGGCTCATGTTTTTGTTGTTTATGTTTTTTTTCGTTCTACTCTTCTCCGTGTCATATAGCATTTCATGTAAACAGGCTTATTTGTCTTTGCGACTGGCTCAGTATGAAGGAAAAGGAGAAAGAAAGATAAAATTCCATTGAATACATTTCGATAAAGATTATTTAACGCCCTTTCTCAATCATCAAATCATAGTATGGCTACTTAACTCAATGCACCGCTTTTAAAATAGAAAAATATATCGTTAGGGTCAAATTAATTGCAATTAATAATAGCGATAATTTCAACACACGCACACAAAGAGTGAAAGAAAAGGAGGAGGGTGGGTGGAGGAAGGTAGCGAGGTGTGAACGAGGGGAGAGAACCGAAGGCGTCTCCCGGGACGCGGGCGTAGATATGCTCGGCCGCGCATTTTATGAAAGGCCGAGGCGGACGAGGTGGAAGCCGCTGACATTTCCATTAATGAGGTTGTCAGGTGTATCGTCTCCGCCCGCCGCGGCCGCACTCCATGTACTGTTTCCTGGCAGGCTTTGTGCAAACCTCTCCGGCTGCAACAGCGAGCCGCTGCGCAGAGGAGCAACGGCCTAAGCGAGAGGAACGAGCCGGCGGGTGGTGTAAAAGGCGGCTCACCCGGTAGATTAAGCGTAACGGGCTTTTGGGGGATGAAATAAACATGACAACACCTCGTTTTATTGAGGAGGAAATACGACACACGCAATTGTGGAACTGGTTTTGTGTGGTAATGTGATTCCCTTTCACTGTTGTTGACAGTGGTGAAAGGATGCTGCGATGAGGCCAGCCTGCCTTTTCTGGTCTGAAATGGCACGAAAACATATTCGGTTGTGCGACGAAACTGAGATGTGGATTTTTTTCATCATCAGGTGGTTCAGATAAGACACTTTATATGAATCCCCTCGGGGTCATTCAGGAATAATAATTTCGGTAAAAGTTTTACCATCAATCCTTCTAATCCATCCGTCAACCTCTTATTTGGCCCCTGGGGTTGAGGGCAAGGGGGACCCATCCACGCTGACCACACGTCTCAAGTGTCCCGTTGCGTAGATTCCCGTCCTACCCTCGCGATTGCCCTGAGATTTTTGGATTTCCATGTATTGAATCTTTTATATCTTCAATAGAGAACGTACAGTAAATCCACTCAGTTTAATGAAGTTCTGTCCGTTCGCCGTCAGACCGGCTCGATTCCCTTCCACTCATCTGCGTGTGCGCACCATCGCGCAGCATCGTCTGAAAGCTCACAATTATTATTTTTTTTTCATCCTGATGTACGTATGTGTGTGTGTATAGGCTGTTTAAGAACAAAGAGTTGGATCGTTTTAATCGTTTCCATGGCTTAGTCATTGATCGTGATCTCACGAGGCTCCCGTCTTGCCTTTTGGAGCTTCTGGGATACCCGCAGCTTCCCCTATACAGACCAACGTCTCAGAGAAGCTCCATTAAGGCAACAGAATCAGAGCCAAAGCCATCCACGTAGTCAACCCCAGCACATACCGCATATGCATATACGTAACAGGCTTAATCCATGCAGCGGTTTTGGATTTAAATTTTGGGGAAAACATGCTTCAGGGTTCTCTGCAAGATATATATATATTTTTGTCTTACTGGCAGCAGATATAGAAGTATATCATCTTTAACTTATGAGAAACGAGAGCCAAACATGCTGTTTAAACATGTTATCAAATCTGGGGTTAAATCTCAAATGATGACAGAAATCTTGTAAATAATTGCCGATAAATTAAATTGAGGACGAGAACTGCGTCTAGGAGACAGCCCCGCCACGGCAGTGCCCCGGACGTCCTCTCTCGCCGCAGTTCCTATAATAACACAATATAGATATGTTAATTAGTTTCACAAAGACTTTTGTTGGGAAAAACAGACTTGAACAAAGAACCCGAACTGTTGAGAAATATTTTTTTTACCCTGTTTTCCTCGATGAAATAAGACAGTACGTACAGTGTGTATCTTTACAGCGTAGATGGATTGTACTCATTTTGTCCGTGCATTGATTCCAAGAAAACCACGTTGTAACCTTTTGAAAAAGAGCTTTCAATCATAGCAAGCGTGTGAGGGGAAAAAAACAACAGCCAATCCTTGACCTTTGACCGGGCTCACACAGGCTCCTTTCTATTTTTCTCCATTAAAATAATGAATCTCTCTCTCTCTCTTCCTCCCGGCAGCCGCCTGCCAACGGCGGGGGTCACTCGCGCCGTTCTCCGCGCAAAGCCGGGCACTGGCTCCCGGCTCGCCGTCACCACGTCGCGTGAAACCAGATCAAGTTCGGCTGTGCTTAAACGTACCGAACGTGTTCATTCTTAGCGCCCAACTTTGAGGCTTGCTGCGTTCGGATCAGTGGCGACAGGGAAGGTCCGGCTTGAAGCCCGAGGTGCCGGGCTGGGCCGTCAACCCGCCCCAACCGACTCAAGCCTTCCCCTCTGCGCCTCAATGACCGACACCCTTCCTCCTGTAGCCCAGTCTTCTCCCTACCAGGGAGGAGACGTGTCCTCTCCCTTCTAAAACCCATTTGTATAAACCCATCTGTCCGTCCGTCCTTCCCCCGCCATCTTAACTTTTGATCCCTCACCCCATACCTAGCGTTTCCAGTAGGCGGTTAGGCATTGTCCTAGTTCCCGCCATCTTTCCCCTCCACCATTTCCCCTTCCCTCCCCTCTGCCTCCCTCTCTTTCACAGAGGCGGCAGTATTATCCCACGGAGGCCGGGGTGATTCATGATTGACTGGCAGTAGAGAGTGAGACGTATTAATCAAGAGGCGGCCGTGCCATTCTGCCATAATGCAAATGGAGTGTTAATTGAGTGCCTGATGGCTTTGAATAATGGCCACGGCTTTTCACTTCAATCAATGCTAATCACAACAATGGGCTGACAGCCTACCGCTGTAGCTATGGTGGGGTGCGCCGTCACCCAAAGGGTAAATGAAGGATAAATCTCAGGAAGCTATTTTTTTCCATTTTACAATAAAACTGGTGGGGGGGGGGGTTATGAGTGATATTTGAATTAGGTTTTAATTAGAGTTGGGCAAGCAAACTCTTACTATGATTATAATAGAATTTTCCCCCAATTACACACACAACACTTTTCCTAAAGTTGATACTAATTAGCACAGCAAGGCAAAGGAAAATAGGTCCCCATCGCAACACACGGAGGAGAATGAGGACACCTCTCAACTACCCCTTCTTAAAATAACAGAGATACCAATTATCTAAAAAGTCAATTCAATGCTGGTCAATTTAACGTAAGTGATGTTGACGGCACCTGCCAGATCAATTCCCCTTCTTGTTTTTTTACAACTTAAGGGACTGTATCGACTGTTGTTGATTCTTCTTTGAGATGACATTTTGTCTCCTTGTAATCGGCCTTATTCCCGTGGCTTTCCCACTCCTAAGTGTTGGCAGCGGCGGCGGCGGCGGCGGCACTGCCGCCAGTAAAGGAGTCTGTAGTCTGTAGACTCAAGGTGGCAGCAGAGTGCTTGAATCTTGGCGACGTGTGCTCTACCCGTTCGTAAGCCGCCCCATGTTAAAATGAACCCTAAAACCTATTAGGGCTTATTTTTAATATTGTAATATATTCCAATTTGTGATGCTCAACTTTAGAATGGTGGGTGTTGGAGGGGGGGGGCGCATTACGCATGGCGAAGCTGTTATTAAATCAATCCCCTTTCCGACTTTCACGGAAAGCCGTAAATCTACTGGCAATGTTCCGTATTGGCGCCATGTGGGAAAAGGAGCTGGTCTGGATGTTCCGTCAAAGTCATTCCGTAATTTTCCCCACTCTCGAAGTAATATAATTTCCGGGAAAATGCCACGTAAGGCTGTGAATGGAAGCGTGTGGCAATGGAAGCAGTAACATCGCTGTAAAGTAGGGGTGGAGGGGTGGAGCCAAATAAAGCACAAATAGTGGGTTTTGACAGATATTGAAATGCAACAGTATTTAATTTGGATTGCAAGTAGGCTACAGCTTCTTGTTTTCAAGTTTTCAAGAATGAAGATGTCTGTCTGGGTGCTGAATCCTCAATCGTGAATAATTATAATAATGTTAATAATAATATTAATAATGATAATAATAATAATAATAATAATAATAATTATTATTATTATTATTATTATTATTATTATTATAAATATATCTGTAGGCAGAAATACATGGGTCCAGCATATTTGTTTTAGGCAGAATGAATTTTTACTTTTACAAAAATGACGACAGACATATTCAAGATGTTGTAGTAAGCTACAGAACTAGTCGGTGCGTCATATTTATACAGACCTATTACAACCCCTGCGTGTGAATCAACAATTGCATGCAACAACCCCATTTTGATAATTGCACATGTATTATCAGAGATAGTTAATAAACATGCATCATCATTATTTAACAGTGAATTCCTAAGTGCTCTATCAATTTGCATTGCACAATTGTACAACGCGGAGTCATAGTGTTCTACACTAACACAGCCAGTAAATGGATCTGCATAATTTGGAATGCTGTACGAAATGTTATTTGTCTTGTTGGGAATTCTGTTATTGCAATATAATCTATTCCTGGAACATTATCATTTATTTTACCAGGCTTTTTCATCTCCTGATAAAGAGGATTTCCTTTAAGCAAAGCATTCCGAATCTTGATTTTCAGAATTGCTGTTAAACTCATTGTTTATTCCTGCAGTCTCCAAATTGTAAATCATCCTGGCGAATTGAACGTCTTAACACCAATACTCATAGGGAATCCACACTTATGCTGAAAGTTTTTCCATCAGCGTTTTTTTTCTTCAGAATTTTCTTATAACTTATATATATACTTTTCTTAACAATAACAATTTAGAATTAGAATTTAGAAAATATATAAATTCATGTTATTTGTATTTGCTACTTTATTATCTTTTTATGTTATTAATGTACAATTGTAAAATTCGGTTCAATAGATTGCTTGTCTATATTGTAATGCAGACAAAATTTATGTAACTTCAACATTAATTTGCAATTAGAATTATTATGGAATAATTCGTCAAGATCACAAACACTCTCTGCCTTTTCATTACAGTTTGTAAAGTGTACTTACCTGTATAGGACAATGTTTATACACGACGTTTATTCCCAAAAAACATCTTTTATTTTTATTTTAAACTTTATGTTGTAATTGTTATAACTTACCTTGCTGCATTGAAGTAGATCCGGAGTTTCTGTGACGGTAGATGTTGGGTGCCGTATACGTCAATCATGACGTTGATTTACGATAGCAGTTTATTTTATGTTATTTATTTATAAAGTTGAGTTCAGTTTTTTACTTGGAATCCATTTTTATTAAATTCCCTTTCCATAAAATACGAAAAAACGTGATATTACTGTGGATTATTACTATGTGGGTAATTATGTGTCCAGTGATTTTATATTTTTAAATAATATGTGTATTAAATCAGTGTGATTCTCATCAACCGTACAGTATGTTATACGTCCCACTGCAATATACTAGACCATGGGTTCTCAAATTGTGGATTACGATCTTCAGGGGGGTTCGCCAAATGTTTTCTGGGGGTTACCAGATCATTTTCTGAACATGCACAAAAATAAGGAAAATATGTTTTTTATTGAATATTTTTTCCCAAAATAAAAAGAAAATTCGTCCCACTCATATCGGGATGTTTGGTCACCCATCCAATGATTGGATGGAAAGTTACATAAAAGCTCATAAATATAATTTAAAAATATTTATAAATTTATCAAAAACCGGCACAAATTGTAATATTTATGGCACAAATCAGCACAAACGCAGCCCGAATGGCAATCATTTTATTCAAATTCTAATCACATGGGGTGCCAACTACATGCAGGTTTGTACGTGTACTTCACTTTGCCGTTGTTAGATTGAACATTGGCAAGTCAGAATGATGGGGTCGTGAGACCTTTTGATATTTTTTAAGGGGTCGCCAGCCAAAAAGTTGGAGAACCCCTGGACTAGACTGCTGGAAAGAGGGCTGACTTCACCATTCACCACGTTTTTCGTCAGTGGGGTTGTGTTTGCATTTGTTTGGGCTCGGTGATGAAAATAATGTAAAACAACATTTTTACATTTTTCGTCATATTGACGGTTAAAGAATAACTATTCTAATTGTATAACAAAATAACAGACCATAAATGAAATGCCATGGTGTAATAAATAACACATACTGTATATTTCAATTTAATTTGTATGATTTGAAAAGAAAAACATTTCTGCTCCTTTCAAAAGTGTTATCTGTTATTTGACATGCATTTATTTTTCAGCGATTCAAAATTGCGCTCCGAGGTCGGGGCGTCTCACCATACTCTGCTCTTAAAGGTATTACCAAAGTGAGACGATTCTGGATCATGTTTAACCAATACATTATAGAATCATCCTATTATTCTGTCTTGTATTCATTTACAAAAAAAGAGGAAAAAAAAAGAAATTGTTTCTGGAGCAGGCACCCATTGTTGACAGAAGCTGGCTCATAGAACCGACACATCACTACACGGTGCTTACGGTGTTTCTATGTTTAACAGTCGGGTTAAATCCCAGGTGTTATTTTGGTCGGTACCCGGTGAGCCCAGCGCGATGCATCACCTCCACGGCTGCTCCGCTCCTCTCAGCCTCTCAGCCTATCAGACTGGATTAATGTTATTAATACTGTTCATATCATCTGTATTATTTTCCTTCAAACGGGGTTTTATCAGCGTTTTGCCGCTGGGTGGAAACTTTCCAGCCAGGTGGAGGTGTGAGGTGTGCAGGGATGCTGCTGGCTCCGTCTGAACGGCACTTAGAAATAAACAATTAACAGTTATAAAATAGTCATATATACTTGTCACCACTGTATCGATATTATATTGTGCAAGAAACCTTTGTCCTCCTTTAATTTGTATAAATTCAGATAATAATACGGAAGAGTGTTAGGGCCACACAAATAAAAAAATACCGGTGTTTCGAGAATGAAAGTGGAATTCAGACTCAAAGTCAGAATTTTTAGAATAGAGTCGGAAGTCAAAATTCATCGTGAGAATAGGGCCATGACGACCCGCTGGCGCTGCCCTCCACCCGGGTGGTGATACCAGGGGTTCCTCTGTTCATTTCAAAAATTATCAGTCGGTATAAGACCATCCAACTCGTGTGGAAAAACGGGTGCGGCAATCAATTCTGAATCCAGAAACATCTGAAACGTGAGGTTGGACAGCCTACACACTGCCTGGGTCCAGACATTTGAATCCACTAGCCAATCGGTGCCGCGAGCGCGACTAACGCCGTTGTCAAGCTGTGTGCTGCCCTGAACCAAGAAGGAGTCATAAAAACAATGGCGACCGACAAGATAAACACTGCCATCGAGGCTGTTCTACATCGATTACAAGCAGAAATGACTTTGAAATCCACCCTGCTTTACTTTTTTTTTTTTTTTACTTTGCTATGCCCCGCTCATAAAACCCCGGCAAAACCAGTATTTTGGCATGGCTACGCTTCAGTGTCTACTTAAAATGATGTTAGAATCAGGCGGATACATTGGTCTTTAGTGATTGGTTAGGAAAATCGAATCCCCCTCCCCTATTGAAATCAACAGAGTGGAGGCAATGTGAGACTGAAGATGGAAACGCAGCGTAAAGAGTTGACTGTTATGACATATATCAGGCGAGCCTACACGCAAAAAACAAGCACATTGCGCAATTAAATGTCAGGCGGGGGGCTGGCAGAGTGTCCTTGTGTGAAGTTTATGCCTCTTATCCTTTAGCAAACTTGGACATGGTTGTTTTTGGTAGGGATCATAATCATTCAATTACGTATTGTATCGCATAATTTTGAGTCTCGTTACTTGACCAGTGTATTCTGATTGGAAGGACTTTGAAAGGGTAGCATCAACCAGGTGGATGTTCAGTTCGGGCACTGTGAAGAGTCGCCCATCGCCAATGCCCGGAATGGACCATCAGTGAAGTAGAACAACAACATTTAGAATTACGATACAGAGAGAAATGAGAAAACAACAAATGTGATCAAATGATAATAAAATGTGATTATCAAATGAATGAAGAATTTTAAGGATTTTCCTTTTATCATCGGGTCAAACATGGATTCCGCTGTCATCGCCTGCCTGTTAGCTTATCTAAAGCGAGATAGTTTCACCCTTCCTTAGACTCCATAGACTTTACCGGGAGGCTTTTCTATTGTACAGATACAGATACATAAGACAGGTATGAATGGAGCAGGGGTGGACGTAATAGAAAAAAGATGGCTGACTCAGGAGAGATTGGGATCACTCTTGCGAGTCAAACGCTCTGAGTCGGAATTGAAACAGGTGTCAAGCACGGGGCTGTTGACACATCTGTCTGCATCATAATTAGTTTATTATCGAGCTATCTCCTGCAAAGGCCTGTCCTCTGATCCGCTGATTGAAATACTGCGAGGCTGGCATCGCGTTTTCCACGTTATTGGCTCCATCTCCCTCTGCCACTGTCTCGTTGCATGTATGTGCCTCACGGTGCTCAGCGGCAATTTTTTGCTCCATTCTTGGCAGAAATAAATTCGCACATCAACAGAACCGATGCTCCATAATTATCTAGTCTAATTATGCTGCTGAATGTGGATGTTTAATTTTCTTGCGCTTTTTACTGTCACAAGTACAGTATCGCAAGTCACAATGGAGTCAGCAGTAAAAACCCAAGGTTCCGTCTTGAAACAGAACTTGGCAGGTTAACAACTTGTGTTCAGTGTAGATCCAGAAAATTCAATTATTCGCTTGTGCAATTTAAAATATAAATTATTTGCCCTAGTAACAGGCACAGAATGTCATACTGTTGGTTCTTGTGGAACCAATTATCACTTATGCACATGCTGAATATTTCAATGTAGGGAGGCCACAGTGAGGAATTTTTCACACCGGTTCATGTTTCATTTCATTGAATTTATTTTTTTACCCTGTGCTGTCAGCATGCTGGACATACAACAGAGTATTTGTATTCTATTGCAGTGGAGTTCAACTTCTCAACCTGCAATGCAACTCTTTATTAATTCTCAATTCATCAAGAACTGCTGCAATAACTCTGTCCTGTGGACGACCTGTAGGATGACACAGTTTATCATGTTTGGGTCTTTAAACAACTAATCACTGTTCCAAGAGAGTGACATGAAAACATAAACACTGGGCGTCAACGTGTATTGAAAAACAGTGGATTAGGTCCAGGTCCAAAACTGAAACTACAATTGGTCACGTGGCCTCTTCCTGTCATGGTTATGGCAGCAAATGAGGGAGGAAAGGAGAGGGGTGTAACCAGGAGGGTGCTGGGGTGTGTTCAAAGCACGTGTGGTGGTGTGTGCGCGATGGGACCGTGTGTGTGTGTGTGTGTGTGTGTGTGTGTGTGTGTGTATAAGGTGTGCACCGGTGAGTGTACAGAGTTTATCCCACATCGGTTCCTGTTAAATTAACACCGGACATTTTACAACGGGGCGCGTTGTGTCCCCGTTATGCACGGGCGCTTATTACAGATGGAGGGAGACGGGTCCTGATCTCTACCTGATATAAGGTCTCCCATAGCCTTCTCTCCTCTCCTCCCATGATGAGTCCTGTGCTGCGACTGCCACATGCTTTTGTATCCAGTCAGACTAACTATGGATAGCTTATTATTTTACTATTATTATTTGATGAACGTTGGCGCTGATAGACAGATATCAACAAATTGTTTTTATTTAGCTTTTATTTCTATAAAAACAAACAAAAAAAATTACTACTATTTCTACGATGTAGATTTGTGAATTTGCTAGTTAACCAACTCATTCATTTTTTTGACTTTGAATTCATTGAACAGCTGCCAAAAACAGTAAATCATAAACTATCAACATATCTTATTGGTCTATATTATTGAACAGCATAGTTCACTGTTCCTCTAAACCTTAACCTTAACGGAAGTAATTAAAGCGTAGATTTGACAATGTGTCCGTTCCAATGAAACTGGGCCAAATCAGTCATCTACAAAACTCAACGCTCTCTCTCACCGCCGCGCCCCACCTCGTCTTTGACACCCGCTCACCACTCAGAGCAGCAGTGGCTGCCATGACGAGGCCATCGTGGGAAGTGTCACCTCACCACGCACTCCAGGGCGACGTCGCACTTTGTTTACCTGCTACTCACTCAAGAAAACGAGGGACAGGAACCGAACACTTCGGGACCGGGACAAGGTAGCCGCACTGGCGTCATTAAAACCCGACCCCATCACGACCTGCCTGAAATGATATAATGGAACACACCAACGCATTCCACATTCTGGGTCATTACGCCGTCGTTTAAATGGCGACACGGTTACATTCCCGAATGGGCACTTCCACGCAGCATTGAAACTCTGAGGGTTTCCACATTTAAGTCCTTTCATTTTGGGTGTATGTCCAGTGGCATTGAAAGGATAAGTTTACATTTAAATAAATATGTGTAAATACAAATTTTAAATTCATGCCCAATAAATCAAAGTCAATTACAAATGAATGGTAAAAAAAATAAAATAATTAGCATACATTTCAAACAGGAGACACAAAATGTGGCATTGGGCAACATTATAGAACAGTTTTTTAGGAGGAGCATTACGATAAAGAGGGGCTACACCTCCGGTTTATCTTGAACACCATCACTCATTTTTAAGGCTTTTGGTTCACAGTGTAGGTCGTCTCAGCCTGCATTCTCATCTTAAATTGTCATCGTGCTGCTCTTTTATTTGTTAGGCTTCGGTTGGTCCTGATTTGGTGGCATAAAAATAATATATATATAAATATATAAATGGAATTGTATTTTTATTGATAGGGGTGGGCGATGTACCTAATATCCTAGTGCTGCTGTTTTTTGTTACGTATAAATTGATTGATGATGGGGTGGGATTTATTTAACAAAAGGAGTGGATCTATAGTTTTGTTTTATCAAACAGTGGATATTTTCACTTCCTACGCTGCCTGGTTGTTATTTTATATTTCTTCCATTGTTGTTGTTAAGAGTAGCTTTTCACTTCCTTGAAATGATGGATGGAAACAATAGATTTAACAGAAAGTTGTTTCACAACCATTTAATGCTCTGTCCACTGTGACAATATAAACTATATAAAATCTAAGATCTAAATGTAATATATAAAAAATATACAGTAACGCTGCAGGCAACAAGCACACTCATCTTTATTTTCTAAATTCTCTCAAATTGAAATCAACGATAATATTTTTAATTCTTCAAGGCTCCCAGGGCAATAATAATGCCTGGTGAGGGAAAAAAAAAAAAGTTTAATATATACTTATATATATCCCACATGTTCCCCAGTGGCTGAGGCCCTCCAAAAAGGATGTGCTTAGAATTGAAAAATGAGAACTCGTGCCAAAAATTGGCAGCGTGTGAGTCAATCTGTGTAAGCCATGGTGTTAGGATTTCAAACAAAATGTTTTCCTAAAGAAAATGCACTTTTTCCTTGGGCTTCCATCAGCACCTGGGGCTTCCATCAGCACCTGGGGCTTCCATCAGTACCTGGGGCTTCCATCAGTACCTGGGGCATACATCAGTACCCGGCCCTGAATAAAATGCACAGTAAAATGGAAAAAACTTTTGAAATGAAAAAGCCGCGTTGAAAGCAAGTACCAATGAGAGTACGCTATGTGATGATGATGAAGATGATGATGATGATGATGATATTTGGGTGCTGGAAGCTCAAATATTGAAAAGTTTGGCGTTGGAGCTGTTATCGGGTGCAGTTGCCAAAATAAATATTAAATGCAAAACAAACGGGCGGCATCGAACCGAATCAAGAGATTCTGCCTAAAAAAGGTTGAGAAGGGTCCTCGAGGAAAGCGGAATGGTGAGGACAGCAACTTGTAGAGGGCTGAAGGTGGAGGGGCAGCAGGGGTAATTGAAGGAGACCCATTAGAAACTGATCCCAATCCCTGCAGGGGGATTGGCTCCTCTCCGAGCGGAGAATTAGACGAGGATTTGGCGAAGCTTTAGCTCCTCCAGTCGTGTTCCCACTTCATCATACACTTCAGAGTTGGCCAGTTCGCAGGCTTATACCCACATAATACCCACGTTATTAGTAAGGGAGATATTATTAGCCGGTAAGCTTCTCTTTTATTTTGGAGGGTGGGGCGGTGAGTTGGCAGAAAGCAGAAGTGGTGTTTGATTTTGACTTTCCTCTTCCACATGACCTTGCGAACACTGTGCAGAGTGCAGGTCCGTCCGGCGGTGGTACAAAACAATGCGTTTTGTCGTTCCTTTTGCCTTGTTGTTGAAATATCCTCCCTCAAAGTGTGGGTTTTCCGCTCCAAAGTCTCTGAGTCGATGATGGTTCATGTCTTTCTTTGTTTTTACTTCCTTTTGTTTTTTTGTCGGGAATATTGTCAATAGGGAATATGCTTGCAGGTCAGCTATTTGGTAAAAAAGTGTTTCTGCATTGGCCGCAAACACTATGCTTTCAGCAGGAAACTCCCCATGCATTACCTCAAAAAACACCCTGAAAACACTGAGCCCCATTTCCACCACCATAAATGCTTTAATGGTTCAGCAAACACAAGAGGGGCCGCCGGCTTGTTCTAGAAGATGAACACATGCATTTGTACACACACACACACACACACACACACACACACACACACACACACACACAGATGTAACACCCATTTCCTTGTGTCACTATAGCAACACCCACTGAGAAGAGCGTAACGCCACACTGAGTGTCCTCATCAACTTTGTGAATTCGTACCAATTTTTCCATTAGCAATTTCCAAGCTTCCAGAGCAACCATTTTGCTGTCACACCGACCTGCCACCGAGTGTCGTTGGAGGCATTTTCACAACATAGAAACTAAAACACGGCAGTCTTTTAGTCTGTCCGTCATACACTTTAGTCAGGACAATCTAAATACAGGACCATTGTGGCTTAGTCCCACCATTTTAACCGTGTTAAAAAAACTTGTTATACCATCCAGTGTGCTGAGGACCGGTATGTGTTGAGCCCGGTGCTCGGTGGCATGAATTCTTCGTTCAGCAAAGCCGAGAGCCAATGGGAGGTGAGCTCTCTCCGGCTTGTCACGGCAATTGATGGACTGCAATGTTTGGAACAGGCTGCTGCAGCTAATTGTCTTCCACAAAATGTCGCTTGAGTGGTTTAATGTGAGGACGCCGCATAATTCTGCCTCCCGTAAGTCGTTGCAAAATCATTTCTCTTGTGCAAGTGTCGTAGAGTGGTTAAATGTGAGACACGGCCCAGCTTGAGTCGTCGAGCGGCAGGTTGTCACAACCAGATGATGCAAGGCAAGCTGGCCTGTGATTAGGGCTGGGCAATATTAACAAATACGCCAACAAATCAAATACCATGATATTTCCTTCACATAATACCTCCATATCAATAACTTGATGATGTTTTTGGGATGGCTATTGGTGCTTTCATGCGAAATTTACACATCAGTAAAGTGGTTAACAGGAGGTAGGGTCCTTGATTAGAACATAAAGAAGAGTCTATTCATGCTATTGCATTATATTACTGTAATGCAGGCTTTCAGACAACATTTAACCATATCACAATAAGTAACCAAAATCCCAGACAATATCACTAATCCGATCACAATTTCGGTATTATATTGATATATCGGCCAGCCCTCTACCATCTGCAATTTCATCTTTTTTCACCTTTCTGTCCTTTCTTCCTCCCTCTCTCTCCCTCCCTAGATTATTATTATTCTTATAATTATTATATTAACATATTATTATATCTATTACTATATAAATTATTATTATTATTAGAGAGAAGAGGATTGAAAGTCAGCAGGAGTAAGACAGAATACATGTGTCTGAATGGGAGGGAGGGCGGAGGTGGAGAAGGCAGATGAGGCTGATTTTGGACCCCGGTTGCCCCCTTCTGACAATCTTGTGCAAAGTCCCGATTTTTTGATTGTCCTAAAGATTATCTTGCCAGATCATCCTGTGGTGTGAGGTGTGTTACAAGTGTTTTTTTTAAACATGTTCAATATTCAGGTTCCAATATCCTGTAGTGCGAGGACGGTCGAGGATGCCATGTTCTGTGGATTGTCACGAGAGCTAATTGAGACCCAAGCTGACTGGAAAGGACGTCAAGAACACAACATCAGCCATGGCGGCAAATGCAAAAGCCTCAGCTCCCACTGCCACATGTACAGTTCATGTTGGCCACCTCTATGACCTTCTCCATTCTGTTTTCCTTTTAGATTTTTGGTTAAAAAAAAATCGTTTTTACAGTACAATACTTTAGTTGGTTCTAGCTTGTCATCCTCCGTGTTTGTTTACTCTAAAGGCACGTTTGATCGCGTACTATTTCCAGTTTTGAATCTTGCTCTTATCTTGTGTAGCCACACCTCTATGTCTGTTAGTTTGACCCGGAGGTGTGGCTACGTGACATTCAGATTGGTTGTTGGGGAATGGAATCTGTTAGTGTCTGTTGCTGTTTGGGCAAATGGTTGCTCTCTACGCACTATTGGAAAAAAACTGTTGAATGCATCATGATACGCATTGGTGATAGGCATTAGTTGTCGTGCATAGTTATTTGTGCTTTCAATTATTCTAATGGTTTGAAGTGTGTGTGTGTGCGCATCATTTGAGCACCTTTGTGTACCGATTGTGGGTTACAGTAGTAAAATAAAAAACGTAATTCTCGCTTCACGGTCCAGTGCTGCACCTGTCTCTCAGCTCGGTTTTTCATCTCCAAATCCCCAATCAACCCTTCCCTTAATCCTCATTTAGTCAGCAATCACTGCTCTTAGCAAGGGAAGGCAAACGTTGCAGGAGCGCACACATACACACACACACACACACACACACACACACACACACACACACACACACACACACACACACACACACACACACACACACACACACACACACACACACAGGCATTTGTGTTTGGATTCATTCCACAGCATTAGTTTGATATTTTTAATGACAGCATTAAGTAAGTTGTTGCATCTGTCAGTACTTTGATGTCGAAAAAATCAAACAGTCTCTAGGCAGACGCATAAAGGACTCTGAGCGAGTGTCTCGTGTGATTGTCTGTGCATATTTGCTGAGGGGGGCTGGATATTTCAACCAAATATCACCTGAAGCACTAAAAACGACCTGCTAGTGAAGAAGTTAAAGCTTTAAGGGGCAGTTTCGCGGACACAGATTAGGCCTTATCTCAGACTGAATCACATATTTAATCTGGACTAACTGAAATGGCCTTTCATGGTTTCACCTTGACAATAGAGGAAATTCGTTATTTTGACTATTTCAATGACGAAGAAAGACCATCAACAAGACCATAGTCGTCAATGATGAGTCTCGGACTTCCTAATCCCCTGATGAACTAATAAATCTTACTGTAAATAAGGCCACGACTGAGAAAGGTATTTTTTAAGTCCTGTATTCATTTAAGTGGGATTAGCTCAGTCTGATGTAGATTCACCCCTGTCTGCGAAACCGCCCCTCAGTCTATATATTTCCATTTTTTTAATATTCTGGTTTCAAGAAGATGATTTATTTTCCTACGGAAGCACGCAGGCGTGGAAACTTCCCCTGCAAGACGCTCTTATCACTTTTCGCTATTCCATCCCACACCTCCCAGATAGGAATCCGCTCTCCAGAATTCTGCATGGTCTATATGGTCCCTGTTGTGCACTTTATCTTCTCTTCCTTTCTCCCCTACATTTTCTTACCTTTCTTCCGCTCCTCTCTCTTTTCCTTTCCTTTCCATCTTCTCACATTAGGACCTCCTCACCCCTCCTTCATTGTTATTTATGTTCTTTTCCTCTTCTATTTTCGACTATCTTTTCCTCACCATTTTCTTTCCCTTCACTTCACATCTTTGGACGGGCGGGTATTGGGGCTTTTGACATTGTGGTTTAAAAGTAGACAGAGCATGCCGTCTGGCAATAGCGAAGCAATTTATTTATCTTTCTGCCTGACTTGACCCCTTTTTTGAAGCAGTGCATTGCCTTTGAAAGTGTATTTTGAGGGCAAATCCCAGGTCCTGTTTAACGCACAGGGTGATATGCCATTTCCTCCCCATCAATGTTATGTCAAAGTGTTAAGTTAAAGCCGCTCTGCGGTTTTCTAGCACATAAATAAAGAAAAATGTTTGAGAAATACGTTTTGGCTGTGGGCTCAGTGGTAACAGTAGCAGCAGTGAGTGTTTAAACTATATTTAACCTGCGAAAATCCAAAATAGGTCCCTTCATTTTCCTTGTTCGACAGAGGGAACAGAAAATCTGTTGTTTTGTAAGAGTTGGTTATTTACTGTGATAAGATGGTGTTTTGTGTCCCAGTTTATTGGATGAATACAGTTTATTTTCTGTCAGGTTTGCATAGGCAGACCACATGAGGGAGATGGTGCTTGGTCACTCACGGACTGATATTTGGGTCATATTAGAATCATGATGTAAAAGACCAAAAATAGAGCCAGTTTGTGCACATCGAAAAATAACAGCACAAATTGTTCTTCATGTCCTTTAGATGGTTTATTGAGGTCTTCAGTGGTTCTTAATTCTTAATTCAAATGATCTTACTTGAGTCATTGGTTGAATGCTATCCCATACACATTGTTTAATATTGTAAATTATCCTATATAAATTAAGCTGAAAATTCATATACAACAAGTGCTGGTCAAAGAAATGGTTTATGATGCACCTTGGTCTGAGAAAGGGTCTAAAGGGTCTCTAAGAGAAAAGGCTGAAGGACCATTTTGGGCTATTTTTCTGTATGTAGTTGCTTATGGTGGGACTGTTGTATAAACAGGGTTTACAGTTACAGTTACAGGGGCTCCAGTAAGAAGTTACATTTTAAACCCCCACATCCTGATACACAATCTCATGACTAGGACAGTCCTTGAAAGCTTGTAAAATGGGCCTGTAGAAAGAGTGACTTTAGCAGGTGAACATATTTGACATTATTGGCCTCTAACCTATCCCACCTTATAAGACGGCTGAGACAGTCAGCAACATGTATAGGATGCCACATCCCATGTAGACTTATGAGCAATTTGCTCCAGTTAGCGCATTCCTCCAAAAATTCACTAGAAACAAGGCCATTTAGCCGTATAATTGCCGTGGAGGTAGAGGTGAGGTAGAGTACAGGTAGAGGAAGGTAGAGTAGAATAAAGTAGAGCAGCAGTAGAGTAGGGTGAGGTACATTGGAGGTAGTGTCATAACCCAGCTCCTAGGCCATGACAAATATGGGAATGGATGCGATGATTGCCGGTAGATTTAAAGGTATTGAATGTGATAAAGTAAACAACTGAAGAAATACGTAAGCAGGGTGTCAGTCAGTAACATCAGTGATGTAATTGTTCATGCATGAACGGTGGGGTGAAAGCGAAAACAAAGCTTAAGTGCAACCAAGCAGAAGCCTGCAGATGCTGGCTAGCATGACAACCAACCAACCAACCATCAAACCAACCAACCACACAACCAACCAACCTTCAAACCAACCAAGCAACCATCAAACCAACCAGCCATCAAACCAACCAGCCATTAAACCAACCAACCAACCTTCAAACCAACCAACCAACCAACCAACCAGCCAACGATCAAACCAACCAACCATCAAACCAACCAACCATCAAACCAACCAACCATCAAACCAACCAGATGTGACTTTTTTTCTGTCTCTGTTTCTCACAATGCATTCTGGCAGAATTTTTTTTAATTGCTCCAAAATCATCAAGTCATGCAGATCATCAAAGTAGTGACATCCAGCACAGTTAATCATGGCTTAAAGTGAGTTGACAGGTCTCTGGCAAACTCCATGTATATTTGGCCATTTTTTCTCTCCCGGAACCTAAAATGCTGGCGATATTCCTCTGGCACCAGCACATATGCCTGTGGTACCACCAATATAATTTTAGAGTAACCAGAGCTATCCTCAAGACTCAAAGATGAGCCTCTTGCACTTTCGCTGAGTAGACACACTGCAGCATGATAGCGCAGTCTGAATCAGTCCAATTTCTAGCTGCACAAAAAAAAAAATGTATCTGGATCTCTTTTGTTAAACTGTGGCTGAAAGTGCAAGTTATTAACAGATACACAGAAGACCTGGGCACCTGTCCGCCCTGATCCTCACGAGACAATATGCCATCTCTGACCATTGATTCATGATTCATGAATTTATTCAGTGTCATATGTTTCATGTTCCATCTGCAATACCAAAATCTCTTTTTGTTACTCAAAAGTTAATCCATTGGTCGGAAGAGTGTCGAAATGATGGGCTGCCACCACCCTGGCACACCATACGCCTCATATGTCTCCAGCGATAAGCAACCGAGTAGAGAGTAGAGAAAATTTGTAGAAAAAATGATGGCGCCAATGGTAAAGAAAGAAGAGAAGAGAGAAAGCGACCTGAAACCACCAAAGAGAGGTCAGAGCGCGGAGAAAGTTGTCAACCGAGCCCCTTCGACTGGGAGTTACAGTTGCCAATGCTAGATGATTAAACTTGTTAAAACATGATGTATTTCAGTAGAGATGATTTGAAAGATGAAAGATTTAAGAATTTTTCTACCATTTTCCATGATTTAAAATCCAATAATTAGATAACAAGTGATTTACGTGTATTTGAATGCATGATTAAAGATAGTGATTTAATGATTAAAATTATAATTATGAGAGAGCTTGTAATCATTGTAAAAATGTATTGTAGTCCAGAGAAAATAACTGAAGGCTGTAGGAAATGGCGATATGTCTAGGACAGCGGCAGATAACACCACAGACGAAGCCTTCCTATGGAGAAAATAAAATAATGGAGGACTGGTAGTTAAGAGATAATGATTTAATGGCTATGATCTATGTCTATAACAATCTGATAGTTAGAAAAGTAATTTCATGATTGAAATGATAGAAACAGTAAACTGTATTGTATTAACTGATTTTGGAGAAAAGAGTGGACATATTAATGTATGTAATGTAATTACATCTAATGTGAACTTCTAATGTCTGGAACATAGTTGGCCATTTTAGAATTTCCTGTAGGGAGACAGCTAAAATGCAGTACAGACTGAGTCATTTCCTATGCCTATAAATGGGCCTGAGGGAAGACATTCTGACAAGTGGAGGGATATGGGTCACTGAGGGGAGGTCCAGCAGGAGGAGACATGAATAGTGCTGCATTAAAGCAGCAGCACGACTGCAGTCGTTTGGCAATCCGGCTCAGAAGACGGACATGATAACATCCAGGAAGGGACCATGTCAAGCCAAAGTTATCTGTGGAGGATTGGATCGAATCCCCCAGCCTGTTAGGTTAGGTATAGGTTAGGCTTTTAGGTTTCAGAATTAATTTGGTGATATCGAGGGGACATCTGCTGTAAGGCAGTAAGCACCGCACAGTCGAAGCCTGGGTTCCTCGGACAGGTAAACAGGTCATTCCGGGGATACAGTCAACGGAGCTGTCAGAGAAAGTGACTCCTGATCAGTGCTTCGCATTTCTCTCTTAATTAGATTGAATCAGGTAAGGAGGGGAAGGAACTAGGGTATTTTTTATTATTTATTCTATTCATTTTGGAACCACAGGGCCGAGACCTATGTTCGGTGGATGGAGAATTCAGGCTATTTCTGGGAACACTGCCAAAAAGAACACATACAGTAAGACCTTGAATGATCAGAGCAGAACCGCTCTGTTCTTGCTAAATTTGATTAAATCGGAATGGAATGTGTATGTTGTATCATTTGATTATTTTACTAAACTTTTAAACATTATTTTATTTTTTCATTTTTTTTAGTTCTTTATTCTTATCCTAACCCGACTGTATGGTATTGGTTGATTGCCCCACTCAAATGCTTTTATTAAATAAACATTCTTCCTGCTGACAGCCTGTTATTTACTGCCTATACAACTGAGGAAAGACAAACAAAGTCAGTAAAGTTTGTATAGTACTTAAATAGATTTATTACAACAGGTATAGCAATGGTGCACTCTGGTCTGATACCAAGGTATGAGCCAAGAGACATGGTTCTGTCTTATCTTTATAGCCTCCCAAGTGGAAAACTACTAGGAGGATGGCACACAGAATGAGTGAAAAACTACAGAGTTGTACAATATAGAAACCAAAAGTTACAGAGTTGCAGACTTCAAGAGAGAGAGAGAGAGAGAAAGAGAGAGAGAGAGAGAGAGAGAGGGACAGAAGTTGGACCGAAGCTCGTAAAATAGACTTCACCGCATTTAAAGTTAAAGCTTTATTGTAATCTATTATGGAAGAACACTGTCACTGAAGTATTGAAAATCCTCCTTGTTCACTGTAAAAAGGGAAACTTTGCATGATAGGATCGAAATGGTAAGTCTAGCCTCCTGTATTTAAAATCTCCTTGTGGTTTGTGGTGGAGAATAAGTCTTTGATTCTTTATCAAAAGGCAGCAGTCGAGGTAGAGTTGAGTTCTCAGGTAGGCTTTTATTACAAAGAAACAAAAGCCGAGGTGGCCTGCAGAACATCTGTTTTCCAGGACCGGCGCAGATCCTTTATACATTGGCTGCTCCTAGTTTTAGAGTGCTGCCTACATTCTTTTCTGAGCTTTCCCTTCTCCTGTTTCCTGGATCCCTTCTTCCCCAGACAATATTGGTGTCTGGGGAAGACCTAATCTCCCTTGCTTAACCGCCTTTTCCTAACGTTTTGATGTACTACACCCACAGGCATGTGTGCTGTCCACAGTTGCCACTATTTGTGGTGCCCTTTATAAGGAGATATAGCCATTACTAGTTAGGTTTCCCTCACGTATGTACTCAAAATAAAATCATATTTGGTGCCCTTTGGGCATCTTTAAGCCCCACATACAAAACATATGCTTAGCAGTTAAGTCTCTATCTCGTGAAGGAAACTCCAGGGGCCTCTTGCCTCCATGCATTGCAAAAAATATAGCGATATCAACATTCATGGTTATATTGATGATCAGAACATTACATTACATTACATTTAGTCATTTAGCAGACGCTTTTATCCAAAGCGACTTACAATTATTCAAACACCGACGGATGCAGCCATCAGGAGCAATTAGGGGTTAAGTGTCTTGCTCAAGGACACTGCAGCATGCTAGCAGGAGGAGCCTGGGATCGAACCAGCAACCTTTAGATTACTAGACGACCAGCTCTACCTCCTGAGCTACCACCACCAGAAAAAAACAATTTATACTCAATAATATTCATAATGGATAAAGATTTGCAAAACCCTCTTTCCTGTGGTATAAACAGAAAAGGATTACCAAATATAACCTTAATATAGCAGGTGTTATGCAAACTTAGAACAGTCGATCATTGAACAATTCTTCAAGCAAGGATGTCGTCCGATCACAAGGCCTAGTCCAGTGTAGGTCAAAGTCCAGGGAGTTCACCGATCGTTCAGAGCCTTTTTATCCCTGAAGACCCTTCTCGCATAAGCTCTGCAGGACGATTTGCCATCAACATGGAATGGCCACTCGCAGTCAGCACTGGGATATGGACAGTTGAGTGGACCACCATGGCCGTTGCATGGATGTCCATTGGCTGATACGTAATATCCTGGTTTGCCATTCACCGGAACGGCTGCTCCATGGCAGTCATTCACAACAATTGCCTGTCGGACAGCAGCCTGGAGTATTGTCTGAACAATCAACATCTTTATCAAACAGGTCCTTAGCATAGGAAGCAAGCAAAATAAGATTAATCCAACTATGGCAAGCCCGCCTGCTGCTATTGCTATTTTCATAAGCATGGCTTCCGATTTTCCGATTGCACTGCTGCCTCACAGCAAGAAGGTCCTGGGTTCGATTCCTGCCTGGTGTGCTGTTGGCACCGTGCTCCGGCGGGTTATCTCCCAAATAGGAGCCTTTCTGTGTGGAGTTTGCATGTTCTCCCCGTGCTCACATGGGGTTTCCTCCACCTCACGTCAGTAAGGACCCCCACCAAAAACATGCACCCATCATGGTCCGACCAGCGATGGACACTCATCACCTGGTCCCCGAGCACGTCCACGTATGCTGCCCACTGCTCCTGGCTGTGGCCCCGGAGGAAGGACAAGCCAGGATGGGTTAAATGCAGAGGAACCATTTCACCGGCCACCATCAAAAGCGTGTGTGTGTGTGTGTGTGTGTGTGTGTGTAAGCATGTGTTGTAGTGTGGTGTGCTGTGTGACAAATAAAGATTGTTCTTCTTCTAATGTACCATTGGATTGGCTGGCTGTACCTTCGTCCTGTTACTGATGGTTGGAACCAACATAAGTATCAGTGTTATTGCGACTTGTGCCCTTCCTGGTCCCATAGGTGTCATTTCTTTGGCCCTTTCCCTATGATGGTGTAATAAGCCCTCATATTGCTAACCCTCCCTCTCCGGGACTGGTTGCCCGCACACTCTGACTTCCTGCTGGGCTAGTGGTTTCACTGCTGCTAATGGTCTCACTACTTTTTGAGCTGCTGCTTGTTGGGCTGCTGGTTGTGGTGTCTCCATGTCACCTTCCTCATTCTTGTGGGCGGTCTCACCTGCCCCTTCCTGTTCCCCGTGTCCCTGCGGGGTGGTTTCACCTGCCCCTTCTGCCACAAAGGCGGTTGGTCTTTTTCTAAAAGCCGTGAGTGTTCACTCTGGGTCTCCTACGTGGCAGCAGTGATTTAGGAGCAACCAGAATCTCTTACCTTTTACTTTAAGGGTAGTTCAAGTTCAAGTTCAAGAGATTATTTGTCACATACATATACATGCAGTTATACATACGTGTAGTGAAATGTTCTGGTTGCTAAATTGACTTTGAACGGGCCCTCACACTTAGGTTGGTCTCACTTTCTTTTGAACACTGTGGTGGATGGGGTGGCTTAAGTAGCCATACCTGATGCTCGTTTGTTGGGCTAGCGAGTATCATGTTTAAAAACCCTGTCCACACATTCAGTCAGAATGGGAGCCCTGTGTCACCATGGTGACCACAGTTAACGGGGGGGTTGATCAGACCAGTTTATTGTAGAGATGATGCTCGATGGAATTAACCAGGAGCAGATGGAACATGTCATGGGCTCCCATTCAAACTGTGTGTGGACGGGGTTTTTAAACCTGATGCCCAGGGGTGCCCTGTTTGCCCAACCAACCAGCATCCGGTGTGACTACTTTAGCCACCCCATCCACCACAAACACCTTGACGTGCATCAAATCCCCTAGTTGTGTCCTTTGCTTCTCTGTCGTCTGTGGCACCATTCACCTGTTCGAACACATTTACTTATTTTTGTTGGATGTGATAGATAACTTTGCAGCTCCCTTTCCAGTTATTCAAGCAGAGGTCCTTCATATGGACCTCTGAGATAAGGCACAGGCAAGGGTGGACCCGTAAGCATTTCATGCAGAGTTAGGTGTGTTATTCTGTTAGTGCTTGATCGCATAGACATAGACGGCTAGTGGCAAGCCTGCATCCATTTCAGCATGCCATCTTCCATTATCTTGGCAAGTTTGGCCTTCAAATTCCATTAGCACGCTCGACTGTTCCTTGCACTGAGGATGATGCAAATCTCTGTTTCATTCCTAGCATTTTTAACGCAGTCCTATATTTCTCTGCCACAAAATATGGCCCGCTGTGCGAGCTTATGCTATCAGGAATGCCAAATACAATAAAATACTTGCCTGCACAAAAACTTCACCACTGATTTGGAATCTCGCCCTTGTGTGTGCACTCCCTCTACCCACCTGCTGAAACGACATACTAATATCAGGATGGATCTCATTCTACCTGTGTATTGCGCTATGTCCACATTGTCCATCATTAAATGTCTGAAAGGGCCATCTGGTGATGGAATGTGTGCTATGGGAGTAGAGAATGTTTTCCTGACATTGTAATGTGCACACACTTCACACTCATCCAATGTTCTCATCAACTGTCAAAAACGGTGACCACCATACAACTTTGAGGCGTCTTATAACCTCCCCCCTTGTGCAATGGTCTCCATGCGCATTCCTCATGGCAAACCATAGCAGTGACGTGGGTAGCACAAAATGGCCATCATTGCCCCACCACGGGCCTTTTTGGGGCCCGTCTTGCGTGTTCAGAATCGCCCCTCTTTTTACCCAAACAAAGATTTTTCTTGACCTCTAGCTCTGTCCTGGGCCTGGATAAGGGAGGTCCTCAGCTACCAGTAGGGGTCCTATTCCTACTCTGGCTGCAACATCGGCAGCATTGTTACCTTTGGGTATGATAGTGTTTGTTTTCTGGTGTGCTGGGCATTCGATGATGGCAAGCATGGCAGGGACGTGCAGGCCCGTAACAGCTGGGTGATGGCTTCTCCACGAATAATGGGTGTGCCATCGGCTCTGCAGAAACCTCTCTCTTTTTGTATATTGCCATAGACATGACATACGCCATATGCTTTCACGGAACTTGTGTATTGAGGCACTTGCCTGCCCCCAAGAGCTTTCATTTTGGTGAGCTGGCGGAGCATGGCTGAGCTATCTGGATATCTGTGAATGCAAACCCTGCGTGGTTACCGGTCACATCTCTGAAGCAGGAGCCATCCACAAAAAATGTAAGATCTGCTGTGAGTGGCTGGTTTTGTTAGTCTTGCGGGTGCACAAAAATACTTCTGTGTGCTGGACGCAGTTGTGGGGTGTGCCATAAACAGGCAGCACTATTGTGGTAGTTAGGTTGACGATATTACAAAGGTGAAGGGTAGGCTCGGGGGAAGAAAGTATTACTTCGTAACCAGTTTTTCTAGCCTGCGTTCACACAAAACGAGAGTGAGTAGCATGTGTAACTGGTGGGACATATACAACGTTACTGGGTGGCCCATGTTTAAGGAGGAGGCTTTTTGGAATGAAAAACTTATTACAGCACAAAGTTAGACAACGTGTAGTCAGGTTTGCCTCCCTGCTTCCACGTTGTCTAACTTTGTGCTGTAGTAAGTTTGCAGTTGTTTGCCTATTGGCGTGTCTTACATCAGTACTGTGCATGCGTAGCCTGATCGTTCTGCCACATATAGATGAAATGGCTTGGAGTAGTCTGGGTTGCCAAGTGCTGGGGCAGATTGCATATCGCTTTTTATTGCCACAAAGGCTCCGTCAGCCTCCTGAGTCTACTGCAATGGTGCTTTATTGCTCATTTGTCCTGCTGCCCTAATCAAGGTGCACAATGGGCTTTTTGAGGGCATAGTCACAAATCCATGGCCAACTGTACCCCGCCACGCCCAGGAAGGTCAGCATGTCTCCCACCATCCGTGGTTTCGGGGCGTTAACTACCGACTCTATATGTGATGGGACAATTACTCTCTTATCGCCCTGCAGTTGTGTTCCCAAATAACTAATTGCAGGCTGTTCTTTGGGGGAACTGCATATCAGTAGATTTTCTACATACTGGAGAACTGTACTGGAGACCTGTAGGCCCTGTAGGTCCTGGGCCAATACTCTGTCGGAGATTGTCGTGCTGCCTAAAAATCCTTGTGGCAGCCTCGTCTATATGTATTTGGAGCCCTGATAGGGAAAGGCAAATAGATACTGTTAATCAGGATGTACTGGCATGCTGAAAAAAGCTGAGCATAAATCTATCACATTGTAGTTGTGCCGGCTTAAGTTCTTCTTGAATTGTATCTACTACTTGTCTGGCCTTCTTTCTAGATGCACTTCCCCAACACTAGAAAGATGTATGTACTGTAATTACTTTGTGACGGCCCCCTGGACAAACTGTATGTTTACCCACATCAGTGCTATGCTCAGTCTGAGAGTAATTATAACATTCACGCCGTTGTCTCTTACTAGACCGAGGAACGTAGTACTTGATTACGAACCTCCTCTATTTTCAATAAACACAATAAGCTCGCCAATAGATTTAATTGAATACACAAAAAACGTTTCCCCCTCAATACCATAAACCGAGTAGTGAACTACGGATCGGACATGCTGTTTTTAGCGATTTTGCTAATTTTCCCCATGGTTCTTCTGTCCATTCGGTGGCAGTTAAGTGTTAGCCAAACCAATCCCGCAGCATACACAAGACAAACCACAACAGATTATAGCAACATACTTTCAACACCATGGTTTTTCTCATAACACACATGCAAATAGATTATTTGCATTAGACTGTTTTATTTACTTTTTCTGATTCAGTTTATAATTACAGTGATCTTTAAACTAGATGAATAATATAGGTGGAGAAGAGACTTTTCCGATACTGCAACCTGGGTGGAGTCCTGCACTCAAACACAAACCGAAGTTGCAGAAGAAAAAAGCTCTGCTTACCTTTGAATTTGGTGGCCAGTTGTGTCTCTGAGGTACAGGCTGGTCCCCCATAGGTTCCAGAGACAGTTGAGCTTCTCCATCAGAGCTACATACGACGTCCTTCCAACACCAGTCAACCTTCACCAGTGGTTTGGTGAAGACCCGGGGTGTGCCCTATGTTCTATGCCAGCCACCCTCAGACACATTCTTACAGGGTGTAAAACCAGTCTCACCCAAGGACGTTATACGTGGCGTCACAACCAAGTCCTGAAGGTCCTTGCACCCACTCTGGAGGACAAACGAACTGCCACCAACTCCCTAAAACCACCAGCATCCAAACAACAACGGGCAACTATCTTTGTCCGTGAGGGGGCTAAGGCAACCAGAAGCTGCTCTACACCATCTGAGCGAGGCCAGCTACGCTTAGCCCGTGACTGGAAGATGCTGGCTGACATTGGCCGACAGCTGGTTTTTCCTCCAGAGATTGCTACAACTACCCTGAGACCTGACCTGGTGCTGTGGTCTCCTTCTCTGAAGAAGGTGTACATCATCAAACTCACAGTACCCTGGGAGGACGCAGTGGATGAGGCTTATGAGCGAAAACACCTACGCTACGCCGAGCTCGCTGCTGAAGCACAACACCGTGGCTGGAACGCTGAGGTCCGCCCAGTGGAGGTGGGATGCAGAGGGTTTGTGGCAAGATCTACCACCAGACTGTTCGCTGACCTGGGAGTTAGAGGCCAGAACCAGCGCTCAGCCATCAAAGCTGCATCAGAGGCAGCCGAAAGGAGCAGCCAGTGGCTTTTTATGAGGAGGAAAGACCCCTGTTGGGCCCCAAAGTAGCAAACCAGTAGGTATGCGGTCAGCTTTGGCTTGACTCAGGGAGTAGGACGCCCCTGCCATGCATAGTCCCTCGAGAAGTCTGCCATCAATATGGCTTTCTTTCTCGCGACGAGTCTGGAATCACGCAAGCTCAGGTCCGATCAGCCTGTAGCTGGCCACCTTGGGAAGGGTGTATAGTGTAGAGGCCGAAACATCCCAAGATCCAAGGATACACTACTGATGATGCGTATCCAGCTCCCACCATTCACCACCATTCATCACCAAGACGACAAGATGACATCAAGACGTTCTACCATTCATCACGACACTCTTAGGTATGTGCTTGCACAAAGGAATTTACATCTTATCCTGTGTTTGATAAACCCAGGCCTCGGTCTTGGTCATCGTTCTCTCCTGGCTAGCTCACCAAATTGTTGTCACCAGTATTGTGGTGCGGAGAGTCTTCAAATCTTTAACTTTAAGAAGATGCAGCAGTGGAGATGAGTGTACAAATTGTAAACAAATTGACTTTTTATCACAGAGTAACAAGAAGCTAAGCAGCTTGCAGAAAAGTGGATCTCTTCAACCATGACACACACGTTTATACCATTGTGCATGCCAATTCTTGGGGCTCTCCCTTTCATGATCCGCCCCTGAGGGGTTCTGTCTGTGTATTGCTCTCCACTACTATTTTCATTAGAGCTCCCATTCTTCCTTCTTTGGTCATTAGTCTATTTAAATGGTGTCTGACCGCATGGCTTATCTTTTTCCCCAGCAGCTATCTCCATTGGTCTATTTTAATGGTGGCTAACTGCATGTCTTATCTTTTTCCTGTTTTCGGGGGGGGCTGTTTTGCAGAGTAATGAGTTTTCCTGCCCTTTCCTTGACACCAGTATTTTTGGGATTTCCTAGCGTGAATTTTTTTTAAATACACACAACTTGATAATTTATGGGCTTATGGCTTAATACTACATGTAATCTTTTTTTTTGGTTATATGGGGTTTTAATTCGTTACTTGGATTGTAGTTACATGGACTGACTCAATGTATAAGTCAGCTGGGTCTTTTGTCATGTGGGTTTATGTGAGGGTGGTTGTTGGCTGCTTATGGCTCACTTGAATGTGGGGGTTGACATGCGAACCATGTAGTTGGTTATAATTAACCCCAACACCTTCCTAGTAAATTTTCCTGACGTATTTTCTGACACTAATATGGGTATTTTGGTCACACAGCTGTGTGTTTGAAGACCTGCTGGAGCTGTCATGGGTATTATCTGTCCCGAGAATGCAACTGTCTTTGCCTATTTGCCAGACATGGGGAGGTGAGGAGAATTATTTGCACTTACACATGTGTAAGTAGCTCCAGTATCTATCATCATTGGTGTACCTCTATTGTTTAATTGAGCCTGCAGCATAAGTTCTTGATCAGCCTGCTTACTTACTGCGACTAGCTGACCCTCCCCTTTCTCTGGGCACCCCTAGTATCCCTGTGCTGGCCAGGGGTTTGCTGGGACCTGGGGGGCCCTTCCCTGAGACTCTGGCCAAGCTCCCTGTTCCTGTCCTTGTTCTTGTCTTGGAACCCACAAAATGGAAACCCAAGGATTGATAGTCCACTGTCTAAGGGTGTATCCTGGTTGGTGACATCCTCAACACACCCCTTGTGCACTTCTTGGTCCTTTTTGGTTCTGATTTCTTTTTTGGGGTCCCTTTTGACCTATTTTCTGTCTATCCCACTGATTAGGGGATTGCCTTGCATGTTGAGTATATACAATGACTATAGGATTTGTCGGAGGCCATTGGCCCTGTGGTTGCTGCACTGGGTACAGACCGTGTTGAGTGACTGGTGCTATGGTGCCTGTTTTATTTTATTTTTATGTTTCTTATACCCTTTTCCTTCATTTGTCTTTCTTAGTTATTAATTCCAACTGAAATTGAGTCAGTTTTCTTTGTTTTTCTTTGCCTTGTTCTGCCAGTTTTTGTTCATTCTGGCGGTATTTGCCGACTGCATGAATGACATAGTCACAGTGTTCCTTGTTACTCCTGGATTTGATTTATCCTTCCACATCTTCCAGTTTGGTTCTCGCTGTTCCTGGCAGGGTCTCAATCATTGAGTTTCTGCCACCTTTTGACTTTGTCTTGGATGTAGGAGGCAGGATTCTCTGAGATCCCCCGGCGCTTGCCCTTTTAGTGCATTTGAATCAATCCGGGTCGGATATTCCTCCCTGAGTGCCTATCATATTTACCTTCTATGTGTGTCGAACGTGATGCCATCTCCATCCGCTGTCTTTATCAGCATGCCTAGGCCTTCACTTTACAGTATATTTTCCATTTTGGTCATCCCCAGTACTGTGGCCAATAATGCTTTAAGGTGTCCTATTGCTGTTACTTTTCTCATGGTCTGTTCTTCAAATATCCTGATCCACTTGCTAGCTCCCTCGTTTATATTAGGTAGTCTCGCTACTATACCCTCCAGGTCCTGTGTTCACCATGGAATATATATTTATATACTTGTATACTTTTTATCAGTATTCGTTAATTCCCGCACCTCTGTGGGGATCTTATTTTCCTCCTATTTCCTAGCCACCTGTTGCTTTCATGTTCTGTTGCTTGGACTAGCTGTTAACTTAACCCTGAGGCAACCGCCTCTCTCATCTTCTTTTTCATTCTCAAAGTCCCATCTCTGACTCTCCTGACTGCACCAGTTGTTTTGTGCTTCCAATAGTTCCCTATAGCAATCCAAGTGGAGGTTTGTTCCCTCCCTTTCTTCCTGTCTTCGGCAGAGAAGAAACATACATGAGGTTTCCCTCATGTAAGTGCTTAAAAATACACCATAGGTAAAAGTATACTTAGCTCAAAATAAATTCCCAACAACTTCACCAACTTGCACTCGAGAGAAGAGCTGTCGTTAACTGAAATGTCTTTCAAGTTGTATTCCATTGTTGCTCACTTATGGGGGAGAAGCAATTCTGAAACTCTTTAGGATGTAGACAGTTAGCAGCTGGACGAATCTTCTCGACAACTAGAGTATTTGTAGAAACCTGTTCTATTGCAATGTCTACAGGATTAAATTGTAACCCGTTAGAAGGAGGGCATCTCCAGAGCACTGTAAGCTGTTATTGTGCCAGGAGACAAGAGATAAAGCAGTAGGACTTGGAGACAACACTCCTTCATCACAGGGCATTTGTCCTACTTTTATAAATTTTGTTATTATAGCTGCTTTTATATTTTACTTTTGTTTGTCTCCTACAACTGCTCCACCACTGAAAAATGCTCAGCAATCAGGAGCATCCTTTGTGAATATATCCAGCGACTCCTGAGATTGAGTTCAATGAAGGCCTTATTTTCAGACATTTTGAAAAAAGCAACCCTCCTGGGACTAGGGCTATGCTCCGAACTGCATTTACCACAACCCTACACAAAGTAAACTCAACAAACTCAAAGGAGAACATCGCTAGAGCCTACAAGGAAAAAACTCTGCATCACTTTGCAAAAACTATGCACAGGCATCACACAGGTGTTGTTTGGACGAGCTGATACCAGCATAAAGTCTGAGTAACAGCATAAGTTATAATTCTCTCCACAACATCAATTACCTCTACAAAGCCACCCCCAAATGTTTTATCCTTTCCCTCAAACCAACACTCGCTGACACACACGCAAACCAAATAAACAAAGGAACACACGGGAAAAAGATGGACGGACGAGCCCCCAATTTGTCTTAACCCAGCTCCTAGGCCATGACAAATATGGGAATGGACACAGTAGATTGCGCTAAATTTAATGTGATAAAGTAAATAACTGAAGAAATAACTAGAAGATGAAGTGTCAGTCAGTAACATCAGTGATGTAAATGTGCATTTGTGAAGAGTGGGGTGTATGTGAAAACAAAGCTATAGTGCAACAAAAGCAAAAGCCTGCAGATTCTGGCGGAGAGTCCAGGAGAGAGAGAGAGAGAGAGAGAGAGAGAGAGAGAGAGAGAGCCAAAACAACCCCTGTGTGAGGCTGGTATCTTAGTTTACCCCCACCCACTTACCCAACACCAACTCCACCACCGGCACACACACACTCACACAAATGTCTTCCTCACTTTGTATGCTATATAATGTTGTAGTGCTTAAATATGGAACATGGGATGCGTGACACAGATCTCTGTACATGGGCTTCACCGCAATCTGTTTTATGGGGTTATCATTTGAAGGCCCACGCTTTATCTCACTTAAAAAAGAGAACACACTGGTGTACCCTCAACTACAGGGAAACAGTGAATGTGTGTGTGTGTGTGAGGGAGAGAATGTGATTAACTGCAAAGAGCAAAGTCAATTTTTTGTGTGTAAAGGTACAATAGACAACTTTTCAACTTCCCCCTAGCGTCTCCAAGTGGTATTATTCTTTGCAAAGACAACTGGATCGTATTTCATTTTCATAAGAGTGTAGTTTTGCGAAGTGATGCATTGCAAGAAAATGTGTTGTTTGTTTGGATTATCAAACCAAGCCAATGGATCATTTGTTTGTTTCTGGCTGCTAGCATTAGCTAGTGTAGCTTGTGTTAGCAACATGGCTAACACCACCACTAGCAGCCTGGTTACTTTCCAAAGCATGAAACAACCGTAAGAACCCTTATTTGTACTAGAAACCCGATCTCAGTGCTATGATAAAGGCACAGTATAACATGCGATCATATTAATAATGTTACTTACTCATCCAGTAGAAAGAATGCCAACTGAAAGTCTGGGCGATAGTGGCGCCGCCCCTAGCGGTCGCCTGCGCTCCGGTTTCTTTCTTACTCTTTAGTACTTTTTTCCTTTTTTTATCACAATGTTCGCCAGAAAAACATCAACAATTAACTCATACGGCCGCGATGCACTCATGGATATAAAAATTTCCCTAAACGAACAACTTTGGGACTTTTTATCCAAAAATGGAGTCGCTGTTCCACGAGCCGGCCCACGGAGGAAGCACCGAGGTAAACGAGGCGGCATTCGGGTCAGAATGAGGACGCAACCTTACCGTCCACCTCTGCCAAGCATCCTTCTTGCTAACGTCCAGTCCCTGGAGAACAAGATGGATGAACTTCGAGCGAGGATTCAATTCCAGCGATACACGAGGAACTGTTGCGTCCTCTGCCTGACGGAAACATGGCTGACCCCACTGGTGCCGGATGAAGCCATACGTCCAGCCGAGGCCTTCTCCGTGTTCCGCGGCGACAGAACGGGAGAGTCGGGGAAATCCAAAGGTGGAGGCGTCTGCCTAATGGTAAACAACCGCTGGTGTAACGCCAACAACACCAAATTCCTCTCCCACTCCTGCTCGCCGAACCTGGAACAGCTGACCATACTATGCCGTCCATTTTATCTCCCCCGGGAATTCAGCACGGTCATCATTACAGCCGTTTATATCCCACCGCAAGCGGACACCGACGCAGCTCTGTCGGTTCTGCACGATGTGTTGTGCGGATTTCAGAACAGACATCCCGACGCGGCTGTGGTGGTGACTGGGGACTTTAACAGGGCCAACCTGAAAAAAGTTCTGCCGAATTTCCACCAACACATCACGTGTGCCACCAGGGGAGACAGAACTCTGGACCATTGTTACACTCCTTACAAGAACGGATACAAGCCCGTGTCGCTTCCTGCTTTCGGGAAATCAGATCACGCCGCGATCTCGCTGCTTCCTGTTTACAGGCCTCTGATCGCGCGGGATCTGGTGATGACGAGGGAAGTGAAGCGGTGGACGGACCAATCAGAGGCTGCGCTTCAGGACGCTCTGACTGACGTAGACTGGGACATGTTCCGAGCGAGTTCAAGTGACGTCAGCGAGTTTACGGAGGTTGTAGTGAGTTTTGTGGCTACGCTCGCGGATGAAATCGTTCCTACGGTGAAAGTTCGGATATTTCCAAACCAGAAACCATGGGTTGATAAATCCATCCGCTGCGCTCTGAATGCGCGCACGGCCGCTTACAACGACGGACTTGTATCTGGCAACATGGACAATTACAAAGCGGCGTCGTACAATCTGCGGAGGGCGGTGAGGGACGCCAAACGGACGTACAGAGACACCGTGGAGCTGCAGATGGAGCGGGGGGACACAAGACGCTTGTGGGAGGGGCTGCGAACAATAACAAACTACAAGAGCAGCTCCTCCCCAGCCACGAGTGCGGACGCCTCCCTGGCCAACCAACTGAACTCCTTTTATGCGCGGTTCGAGTCTGGCAGCAGCACCGCTAGCTCGCTGGCTAATTGGAGCTACACCGCTGGGGACGAGCGCGCACTCTCAGTGTCCGTGCACGAGGTCAGGAGGGCTCTGATGCGGGTGAACACCAGGAAAGCTGCGGGTCCAGACGGCATATCTGGACGAGTACTGAAGACCTGTGCTAACCAGCTAGCTCCGGTGTTCACCACAATATTCAACATCTCCCTGGCTGAATCAGTGGTCCCGTCCTGCTTCAAGAGGTCCACCGTCGTTCCTGTCCCGAAGATCGCCTCTCCAACCTGCCTGAATGACTACCGTCCGGTGGCCCTCACCTCGGTGGTCATGAAGTGTTTCGAGAGGCTGATTAAGGATTACATCTGCGCCTCCCTCCCCCGCACCTTGGACCCGTTGCAGTTCGCGTACCGGCAGAACAGATCCACGGATGACGCGGTCTCTCAGGTACTGCACACCACGCTCACGCACCTGGATGGCCAGAAGGGAGCCTATGTGAGAATGCTGTTCATTGATTATAGTTCAGCTTTCAACACCATAGTCCCCACCAGACTGGCTGTCAAGTTGTTGGAGCTAGGATTGAATGCTCCGCTGTGCACCTGGATCCTGGACTTCCTCACAGGCCGCCCCCAGGTGGTCAAGGTGGGGAAGTACATGTCAAGCTCCCTCACCCTGAATACAGGATCCCCCCAGGGCTGCGTCCTCAGCCCCCTACTGTACTCCCTGTACACACATGACTGTGTGGCCAGGTCCAGCTCCAACACCATCATCAAGTTTGCTGACGACACCGTGGTCGTGGGCCTGATCACCGACTGCGATGAGAAGGCCTACCGCGAGGAGGTGGCTGACCTGTCAATCTGGTGCCAGGACAACAGCCTCCACCTGAACGTCAGCAAAACCAAGGAGCTGATTGTGGACTTTAGGCGTGGATCACAATCGAGGACGCACGCGCCGTTGTGGATTAATGGGACTTCTGTCGATAGGGTGAGCAGCTTCAGATATCTGGGAGTCCACATCACTGAGGACTTAACATGGACTGTTCACACAGACACTCTGGTGAGAAAGGCGAGGCAGCGTCTCTACCACCTCAGGCAGCTGAGGAAATTCCGGGTCTCGGTGAGGATCCTCAAGTCCTTCTACTCTGGAGCAGTGGAGAGCATCCTGACAGGCAACATCACTGCCTGGTTTGGGAACTGTACTGCCCAGGACAGGCGGGCCCTGCAGAGGGTGGTGCGTTCAGCTGAACGTACCACTGGAACTACCCTCCCCCCCTTGCAGGAGTTATACACCAGGAGGTGTAGTAGCAGAGCCCGTAGGATCATGAAGGATCCTCATCACCCCAACAACGGACTGTTTCAGCTGCTGCGGTCAGGCAAGCGCCTCCGCAGTCACGCAGCGAGAACAGAGAGACTGAGACGGAGTTTCTTCCCTCAAGCCATCAGAACTGTCAATGCTGACCTCACCAGGGGTCCTAACTGAGCCATGCACTAGGCTCCACTACCTACTGTACTGTATGTAGCATACTGTACCGCATACTGTATCACTGTTCAGGGTTGTTCGTGATGCCGTATTGCTGCGCCGTACTGTTGTATACTGTGCTGTATTATCCCAAACACTACCTCACACTATTCACATTCACATGCCACTTTAATTCACATGCCACTTTAAATGCATATATCTGTATATACATAGCCATATTCCTTCAACCTATTCCATTTTATTTCAATTTATTTTTTATTGTATTTTATTCTATATATTTTTTATCTTATTCTATAAGTATTCCACTTACTGTATTACGTTTTAGGAGTCAGTTAGTCGGTCTATTAGAAAGTAATTTTCTACTTTTTATTTTATTTTATTTTAGTACTTTTTCCTAGGACTTCTTGTGTGCTATCACCGGGTGCGTTGCATTACATTTCACTGCATATATGTATGGAAGTATGTATATGTATGTGACAAATAAAAATCTTGAATCTTGAATCTTGAATCTTGAATCTTGTTAGGAACACTATCAAGTGCCGGAGCTCTCTCTATCAAAGTAAATGCCTGCCCGAGGTTCACTCCTGTTTGCAGCACTAAAATCTATACTTATTATATTTAATAATTTATATTTAATAAATGTGACAAACTGCAGTGATTCCCGAATTCCCGTGCATTTCTAAAATGTCCATGAGCCACCAAATAAGTTGAAAAAGCTTTCTGGAAGGAAAATGCGATTTTTCCAAATTCATGTTCCTTTGTGTTTTTTGTGTATTTTTAAAACAGAGTTTGAGTTTTATAAATTATAGATAAATGTTAAACTGTCAAGTTAAATCTTCCCGTTAGATAACTGGGAGAAACACAGTCCACTTAACGAGACACTGAACAGCGTGAACGCTGATCAATCATTTCCTTTAAATACAGGTGAAGATTATCCATTGTGACTTCAGTTGAAGTCACAATGTGAAACCGTTTTGATAGAGTTCAACCTTCAAATCGAAAGCGTTTCACTTCCGTAAACGGATGGTTAAAGTGCAGGACGAGAAGCCTTAGTTTTCACTTGTCTTTTTTATCGCTGTGTTGTTATGGATAGTGGGAGGCGGCAGCTCTAAATCATATCGCCAACCTTAATTTGACCAATTGATCGATCCAAGTCGGTGTAAGCAGCTCATAGTGGATTACATTTTCCGTGATGACAGTCCGTTTTCCGACAGTGACGCCGAAGAACGACATCAATGCTGAATCTGATATCGGCGTTATCCCGGACTTGGAGAACATTTCAAACTGCAGATTTCTACCTGAACGTGATGATGAAACAGCATATTTACATATAGTCCGTTGAGGTTGATGATGCAGATTATGAACAAGTTGTAAAGGACAAGATTCTCAAGTTTAGCTGCAAATGTGGCCAGGGGCAAAAAGAAAACGACATACTTGACCAGGAATCATGTACAAAGAAATTGGATCCTGACTTTATCTATAGATCAAGTTACATTATAGCAGCCTTAACATGTTTACAGACATGTAACAGACATGTTTATCATGGGACAGCTATTCTGTAATGGGAGACGCAGTGAAATGACTTCAGACAAAAATGAAATGCCAACCAAAAGAAAGAGGCAGTGGACCCAGTGCTCAATTCTGCAGCGATTTCTTTCTCTTCATTAACGGGTAATTATAATTTTATCACACAGTGCCACAAGGTTATAGGCCATAAGCCCACATCTATAACCTCACAAATTGATGTATGTATTTACAAGAACTTCAAAGATATTTGGCATACGCATATTTATATATTTAATGACACACCGAGGTTGATATACAGAGACACATTTTTTGACAGACTTACATACTTGCATGCATTGATAACCAGTATATTACGTTAACTCATTCAGTCTAAAGGGGTGCAGTTAGAGTGTTTTGTTGGGTTGTCTGCACTTTTAAACTTCTAAATAATTCCACTTTGATAAAACATGTATATTCTTACTGTTATATAAAAGCTTTTTTTTTTAAAACAAAGATTTTGTGTGTCAATGACCCTGTTCAACATTCTCTGTAAACACAAGAACAATGCAGAGATTTCCCCATTCACCAGCATGTCATGTTGCTATGTGGCAAGTAGCCTTTGTTGGTCCTCCAAACCATTGGCATTCTTGGAGCTGGCTGAATTGATCCAAGTGTGGGGGAAAACTTTGAGAGTGATTATCTTAGAAGCACAGCTTGCTCCACCCTCGTCATTAACAAGCCATAACTTGAAAATTTTTTTGCTTGATTCACACAAGTGACACCTTGTTTTGAAGCTTTCATTCTCCACTTTCAAAACATGTGAAAGAATTAAAGGGTAGCAAATGTACCTAAACCTGCGGTGGGTCACAAATTAATAAATTAATTCATAACTAATATTATTAATATTAATTTCTCATCAGGGTACCACTCCCATGTTGTTTATGTTGGGAGAAACAAATGGGTTGATTTGAGTAAATCAGTCATTAAGCGTAATTAATTATTCTAAGAAGGAATTGGAGGAGTTGTTGTCCAATTGTTGTTCGATGTTGTTAGATTGACTACTGGACTCATCGCTTAAGAAATACCGACCACATGTTTCCAGTAACTGATTTATTTTGTCATGCTAATCTCATTGACATAACAGTAAACATGTGAAATATTTAAATAAAGTAAATGGTAAATAAAATAAAATGGTAAAGAAAAGAAAAGATCAAGAAAATAAACAATGCAGGATTTAAAAATGGTGACACACTTTAACTCAGAAACAATAGTGAGATGAGAAGTAACGTGACCCTTTTTAAAATAAGAAAGCAAAAAACGCTAAAGGGGTGGTTGTTTTCTCTAGAGAGAAAAAGTATTACACATCAACCTGTTGTCATGAAGCAGAATCAGAAGCCTTTCAAAGCCTCACTTTGCTGAGTCGTGGTGAGGAGTTTCCGGCTCTTCAGCTATTTGGGACGGTCGGAGGTTGTAGATAGTTGCTGCTGCTTGTCTCGTCGGTCTTTCGTGGGCGTCCACAGATGGCGGTTTCGTCGAAGAAGTCCCAAAGGCTTCTGGAGGCACTCTCACAGAGTCGGTCCAGGTGAACTGGCTCCAATGTTTCGACGACTTCCGGGTTGAATAGCGATGACCTTCACATGCTTCTCTCAATGTGGTTTAGCGTGGAATAAAATTAATCTGACTACACAAACTTAATCAGTTAGGCTTGACTCCTTCTTGGATCGGTTGAAACAAAAAAGTAGAAAATAAGGTAAAGTTGTAAAAAAAAAAAAACGCAAGCTTAAGTGATAAAAATAAAAGAAAGGAAAATTTAAGAAAATACAATTGTTCAGCTGGGTGCATGGAGCAGGCTTGTTTATTAAGATCTAAATTGCGTGCGAACTTTGGTGAAACAAAGACTTAAAGAAAACTTAAAAATGAAATAAAAAAAGGAAAGCTCCAAACTCGAGGAGGGACAGCCCTGAAGACTGTTTGTTAGACTGAGTGTTTGTTAGCTTCTTCTCCTTCTTCTCCTTCTCCTCCTTCTCCATACCAGTGGGGGAGGAGTTTGGGTGTATCCTATCTTCAAAATGGCAGAGGCGGCAGGGTTTTGTAACTCTCCTGATTCTCAAAATGGCAAATTCTTTCCAACGAGGGAATGATATTTCTTTATATATAAAAGTCACATGTCTTCACACAACACTATGTTCAAAGCAATTCATGATTTCAAAACACAAACTTTTCTCACAATGCGTACATACAAACAAAATAAAATGAAACAAAGGAAGGTTCTGGCATCAGTCATCTTTCACAACCATTCTCTCAGTAACAAAACATTTGTTATTGCGTAATTAACTAACTAACTATTAAGGCAATTTTATAATTGGAACTTAACTTTAAAAACATAATTTCAAGACTTTTAAGAAAAGGCATAAAATCATCATCTTTAATCTGATTATATCGCAAACTATGTCGGCCACAATATTGCGATCTGGCAACATGAGAAATTAATACATTTTAAATGAGGTTGCGTAATCTGCTAATTTACGTCATACTGTGATGGGAGTTGGATCAATTTTCATAGAAACACCTGCAGAAATAATGTTAATTAATTACGGAAACATTTATTTTGAGTCTTCGGGGAAGAAAGTCTGTCAGAGGCAACCCTGCTGTGTTCCACTACATGTTTTACCTCTCTTTCTATCACTTTCCCTCTTCGCCTTCTTCGCCTCCTCAGTCAACAGGGTTCTTTTTCTCTTCCTGAGTAGAGTTTTTACTGCCACTTGGGTTGTTCCACCATCCGTCATTCTCCGCAACTGGTTGCACTATGTGTCACACTCTTCCTGTGACACAGAGCTGTAAATCGATCCTTCATTTTCACGGGAGACTGTACCTGGTGGCAGTCCGTATTGCATAGTGATATAGAGGCTTATAGGGAACCAATCTAAATGCTGATGGTGTCATTATTCTATAACCATTACACTCTGCAACCAACATTAACTTCAACATATTAAGTAAAAGCAAAAATGTGTCTATTGCCCCTTAAGAATACTAGCACCATAGTACTTAAATCCCGATTTGTGTGCAAATAAATAGGCATGAACATATTCAAATCTAGAATCAAATTACATATACATGTAAATAAATGTATATCATTTTAGTAAATGTAATATTTTCAAAATGCAAAACTACAAATTACATATACCTAAACTTTGGCACCTACATTTATTTCACTGTTATAATTATATTTGGTATTTTTCGATAACATCCAGCAAACCAAAAAAACATTTGAGGGAATATCAAACCAGCTTTTTTTTTCAAATCCAAAATGAAAATTAATATTAAAATAACCCCTCAAATGGTGGCTTCTGGATTCGGTGAGAAACAACAGTTTGATTGAAGAATATTGTGCTTTCACACCAATGCCCACGGTTTTATTGCACACTTTTTGTTGGCAAAATTGGAGTGATTGCATGAAGAACGGGAAATAACTCCTCCTCCTCATATTGGTAGCACTGATACAGCACTATATAATGTCCTGGAAGTGAAGAGGGTCAACCGAGCTGAACCATCCACATATGAGAGCTTTAATCACTGTACCACAAGACATTCACAGGTATGATGAACAGGTGGAGATTAAGGCGGCGGAGAAATTTCTCCTGGTTCATTTGTCGAGCCGGACTCCTGCAGGCTGATGGCTGAAATGAGGCGAGCGTGATGCGCCGCTTCAAGGTCAGAGGCAGCTAGATTATTTGAATGCCACCTCTATTATCTCAAAGATGGGCTTAACAAACAGGTTGGTGATGCAGTCCGTATGTGCTCATTCTGCAAAGCAAAGTTATGTCATCTCGTTCTTCATGAAAAAAAAATGTGTTTTTTTCATTCATTTTCAGGTTGTGAAATATTTTTCATAGTCCAATTTATCAACACATCACACACACAGTCCAAAAAAAACCCCAGATGAACATTATATATATATATATATATATATATATATATATATATACACACACACACACACACAGTATACATATAACCTATTTTTCAACCTTAGCATATTTTCATCAAGATAATTAAAACCGTCGAATCTGCTCATCAATTTTATGTAGAGGTAGAGTATAGGGAGGTATTGGTAAGGTAGAGTAGAGGTATATTAGAGGTAGAGGGAGGTAAATTAGAGGTAAATTAGAGGTATATTAGAGGTAGAGGGAGGTAGAGCAAACGGAGGCAGAGTAAAGGCAGAGTAGACACCCTTGTCCCTTCTCTGGACAACAGACACAACTCTCCTTTTTTGAGCAAATCTGTTATCTCACAGTTCAGGGATTTGACGGTCTGTGAATCTTCGAAGCCCCCGTGGCTTCCCTCATCTATTGCTTCAGTATTATATTCATTATACCAACGTAAAAAAAATAAAATTAAAAATGCCAAATGTCGATGAATAACATTTTAAGTGTCACGTTTTGACACCTGCTCCCTTGAGGCTGGGCTGAAAATGTTTACTACAGCTTACGTGTTACTGGTGGAAGCGTTCACAATCATTTATTCGCACAAGGTTAATATGCACAGCCAACACGGACGATAAACGACGACACGTCAACACTCATTTGTTAATCTAAGTGGCATTTCTGACCAGATATTAAACCAGGGTTCCGCATCCTTACTTCATTATTACTGTGTGTAATTGCTTCTTAATTGGATATAAGGATAACATACACAGATTACTGTTTATCGTTAGCTGTGTTAATTACAACAGAGCATCTAATTAGCTCAATAACTGTGCTACCACAGCAAAGCGCCAGCGTTTGCCTCCCAAACTAATTTCTCCATCAATTAAAGAGGTTTTACCGAGCTGCAACTTCAACAGTTGATTGTAGCGAGCCAATACATGCAGGCGGTTGGTGGATGTCAATTAATTTTTTTTTCCTTCACTGTAATAGAATTTACTGTATTGGATTTTTTTTTCGAAAGTCAAGTTATTAATCATGCAATATCGGCTTCAAGGAGGAAATCTATTATAGCCACTTGCCAGGTGATTACTCAAACACAGAACCGGCATATCAAAAAAGTCCTCGGTTAATGGCGCCTGAGCCGCAGTGTTTACATTCGCTCCTCCGCCTTTCATTTCTCTGCCTCTCCATCATGCTTTTAATTTTTCCCCTTATTTTGCAATCCAGTGAAGAGCCCATCAATATAAATGGCTATTTTCTCACTGTTAATCAAGGTCTTTGACTACTAATTACACTGACACTGAAGGTAGAGAGAGTGACAGGCTGTATTATCAGAATTTTGTTATAGGGAGTTAGCGCAAGGATCAACTCCAGTGCTTTTAACTATGTTCAGCAATGAGATCAGAATAACAAACACTTGAAAGGCTGTACCAGAGGTCTTACACATGGAATTTGACTTGGTTCAAGACAAAATAACACGCTAAAACTTGCCGATCACTTATCACTTGGCCAGTTATTTCTGAATAACTGCTGTCGGTAAATAAAGACCGCTGTCACGGGCAACAACTTCTCTGCCTTGGATGGATTTAGAGGTGAACACCCTGGATCACTCCTATACCACCGTCCACAACACGTATCACACCATTCCTCGCACTGCGCCGAGAAACTCTCCACTGCTCCACCCGATTACCGCACACAGGCAGAAACTGCCAAAACCTGTTGCGAGGACAACCAAGAAGTGGAGCAGTGAAGCACCGGAGGATCTGTGAGTGCCTGGACTAGTTATGTTTTTCTTTAATTTACTCAGTGCAAGTCAATGTGACAGGAATGGTACTGTAATATTAATATTATACTTCATAGTCAAAGCCAGATGTGTTGCCATTATTACATAAAGGTGAATTACATTACAGACTGAATTCCATTAAAAACTAAAATACTCTCTGAAACCTTGACAAGAGGAACTAGCCTTTATTAGGACATGAAAATGCCTGGTGGAATAAAAGATAATGTTCTACAAAGGTTAAATTACAATAACAGAATCGCCAAGAAAACATACCTTCTAAAATACAACATTCAAATTAACGTATATCGCCAATTGTCAGGGCCAATTACCCTGGACACGGTACTTGCAGCTATATGTATTATTATTATTATTACTATTATGAGGGGTCCAGCCTGTAGAGCTGGAACCCTATTGTTATTGTTCCGGGAGAATCCTCGGAATTCTGAAATCTAAAACTATTTGAAACAGAAGAACAGCAGAACCTACGAACACTGATACGTCTTGTTTGAACAGGTATGTCAAAAACACTTTCTGGTCGACGTTTCATTGATCCCTGGCTCAAAGTATCTGGAACACAACAATGACAGTAGCTATCAATAGGGTTCAGGTGCCGTTCAAAGCGGTTTGTCATAAGGATGTTGTGGTTTAGGTTTCATCCAAATCCATCCACACACAAAGCGGATATTAGTGAAAAACTGAACAACTTTTATTCAAAATGTTCAGCCGGTCTTTCTTGACTGACACATCACTATTCGTATTCAAAATGAATGAGGTGAGATTTACAGTAAGATGCCTTATGACGTCATCATACATTTTACTATAAATGTACAGATTCCGATTGAGAGTGTCCATTCAGACAGTGTCCAGTTTGCGGCGTATACTCCAATGTAAGACGCCACTACACCACTTGATTTACATGTACATTTATTAACCTTCCCACTGACATCTGGCACTGACAATAGTCCCCATTACTATGCCGGATTCATGAAAAATAAGTAATCGCAGCAAGTGGCACGGTGGCGCAGTGCATTGCACTGCTGCCTCACAGCAAGAAGGTCCTGGGTTTGATTCCTGCCCTAGAGATTCTTCTTCCATCAAGTAAAATCCACTGAAATGTGCGACTGAGTGATGGGTTCAGAAAAATGGAAGCTGTGAAACGGTAATTACTCGCATAAAGTTTTTCGTAGTGCTGGGCATTAAATGATCTTGATATTTTTCACGATAAAATCTTCCACGATAACGATGATACATTTTTTAGGTTTATTTTGCGATACAGTGTCAGTTTTCCTCTACCTACAAAGACACAACATGAACAGCCAATGGTGCAGAGCGGAGAAAAAATCTACGTGACACGAACAGCCAAACGTGGAGCAGGAGCGCCGGTGCTTCCTCTGCTCTCCGATCAGCAGGACACAGCGGTGATGAGGCCCCCCAGAGCTGATGTGGCAGGTCTTCCTCAAACAACAATTTGAACTAGAACTCGCCCTCCTCCCAACCTGAGCCCGGCGGCGCTCCCGGAAAAGGAGAGCGGCTAAAGAAAGAATCAGCGATTTTCAGTGATGTCTGGTCTGAAGCTGTCGGGGAGAGTCCCTTGGTCCGCTCCAAACGACCCTGCATATAATCACAGAGTGCAGATTCTACAACTTTTCGGACTGTTCTCAGGATGACAATGATGTTTATAATACAGTGGGGCAAAAAAGTATTTAGTCAGCCACCAATTGTGCAAGTTCTCCCACTTAAAAAGATGAGAGAGGCCTGTAATTTTCATCATAGGTACACTTTGACTATGAGAGACAGAATGGGGGGAAAGAATCCAGGAAATCACATTGTAGGATTTTTAATGAATTAATTGGTAAATTCCTCTGTAAAATAAGTATTTGGTCAGCTACAAACAAGCAAGATTTCTGGCTTTCACAGACCTGTAACTTTTTCTTTAAGAGGCTCCTCTGTCCTCCACTCGATACCTCTATTAATGGCACCTGTTTGAACTCGTTATCAGTATAAAAGACACCTGTCCACAACCTCAAACAGTCACACTCCAAACTCCACTATGGCCAAGACCAAAGAGCTGTCAAAGGACACCAGAAACAAAATTGTAGACCTGCACCAGGCTGGGAAGACTGAATCTGCAATAGGTAAGCAGCTTGTTGTGAAGAAATCAACTGTGGGAGCAATTATTAGAAAATGTAAGACATACAAGACCATTGATAATCTCCCTCGATCTAGGGCTCCACGCAAGATCTCACCCTGTGGGGTCAAAATGATCACAAGAACGGTGAGCAAACATCCCAGAACCACACGGGGGGACCTAGTGAATGACCTGCAGAGAGCTGGGACCAAAGTAACAAAGGCTACCATCAGTAACACACTACGCCGCCAGGGACTCAAATCCTGCAGTGCCAGACGTGTCCCCCTGCTTAAGCCAGTACATGTCCAGGCCCGTCTGAAGTTTGCTAGAGAGCATTTGGATGATCCAGAAGAGGATTGGGAGAATGTCATATGGTCAGATGAAACCAAAATATAACTTTTTGGTAAAAACTAAATTTGTCGTGTTTGGAGGAGAAAGAAAGCTGAGTTGCATCCAAAGAATACCATACCTACTGTAAAGCATGGGGGTGGAAACATCATGCTTTGGGGCTGTTTTTCTGCAAAGGGACCAGGACGACTGATCCGTGTAAAGGAAAGAATGAATGGGGCCATGTATCGTGAGATTTTGAGTGAAAACCTTCTTCCATCAGCAAGAGATGGAGCGGGGGGACACCAGACGCTTGTGGGAGGGGCTGCGAACAATAACAAACTACAAGAGCAGCTCCTCCCCAGCCACGAGTGTGGACGCCTCCCTGGCCAACCAACTGAACTCCTTTTATGCGCGGTTCGAGTCTGGCAGCAGCACCGCTAGCTCGCCGGCTAATTGGAGTTACACCGCTGGGGATGAGCACGCGCTCTCAGTGTCCGTGCACGAGGTCAGGAGGGCTTTGATGCGGGTGAACACCAGGAAAGCTGCGGGCCCAGATGGCATATCTGGGCGAGTACTGAAGACCTGTGCTAACCAGCTAGCTCCGGTGTTCACCACAATATTCAACATCTCCCTGGCTGAATCAGTGGTCCCATCCTGCTTCAAGAGGTCCACCGTCGTTCCTGTCCCGAAGATCGCCTCTCCAACCTGCCTGAATGACTACCGTCCGGTGGCCCTCACCTCGGTGGTCATGAAGTGTTTCGAGAGGCTGATTAAGGATTACATCTGCGCCTCCCTCCCCCGCACCTTGGACCCGTTGCAGTTCGCGTACCGGCAGAACAGATCCACGGATGACGCGGTCTCCCAGGTACTGCACACCACGCTCACGCACCTGGATGGCCAGAAGGGGGCCTATGTGAGAATGCTGTTCATTGATTATAGTTCAGCTTTCAACACCATAGTTCCCACCAGACTGGCTGTCAAGCTGATGGAGCTAGGATTGAATGGTCCGCTGTGCACCTGGATCCTGAACTTCGTCACAGGCCGCCCCCAGGTGGTCAAGGTGGGGAAGTACATGTCAAGCTCCCTCACCCTGAACACAGGATCCCCCCAGGGCTGCGTCCTCAGCCCCCTACTGTACTCCCTGTACACACATGACTGTGTGGCCAGGTCCAGCTCCAACACCATCATCAAGTTTGCTGACGACACCGTGGTCGTGGGCCTGATCACCGACTGCGATGAGAAGGCCTACCGCGAGGAGGTGGCTGACCTGTCTGGTGCCAGGACAACAGCCTCCACCTGAACGTCAGCAAAACCAAGGAGCTGATTGTGGACTTTAGGCGTGGATCACAATCGAGGACGCACGCGCCCTTGTGGATTAATGGGACTTCTGTCGATAGGGTGAGCAGCTTCAGATATCTGGGAGTCCACATCACAGAGGACTTAACATGGACTGTTCACAGAGACACTCTGGTGAGAAAGGCGAGGCAGCGTCTTTACCACCTCAGGAGGCTGAGGAAATTCCGGGTCTCGGTGAGGATCCTCAAGTCCTTCTACTCTGGAGCAGTGGAGAGCATCCTGTCAGGCAACATCACTGCCTGGTTTGGGAACTGTACTGCCCAGGTCAGGCGGGCCCTGCAGAGGGTGGTGCGTTCAGCTGAACGTACCACTGGAACTACCCTCCCCCCCTTGCAGGAGCTATACACCAGGAGGTGTAGTAGCAGAGCCCGCAGGATCATGAAGGATCCTCATCACCCCAACAACGGACTGTTTCAGCTGCTGCGGTCAGGCAAGCGCCTCCGCAGTCACGCAGCGAGAACAGAGGGACTGAGACGGAGTTTCTTCCCTCAAGCCATCAGAACTGTCAACGCTGACCTCACCAGGGGTCCTAACTGAGCCATGCACTAGGCTCCACTACCTACTGTACTGTATGTAGCATACTGTACCGCATACTGTGTCACTGTTCAGGGTTGTTCGTGATGCCGTATTGCTGCGCCGTACTGTTGTATACTGTGCTGTATTATCCCAAACACTACCTCACACTATTCACATTCACACGCCACTTTAATTCACATGCCACTTTAAATGCACATATCTGTATATACATAGGCATATTCCCTCTATCTATTCCATTTTATTTAAATTTATTTTTATTGTATTTTATTCTATATATTTTTATCTTATTCTATTAGTATTCCACTTACTGTATTACGTTTTAGGAGTCAGTTAGTCGGTCTATTAGAAAGGAATTTTCTACTTTTTATTTTATTTTTTATTTTCTTCCTAGGACATATTGTGTGCTATCACCGGGTGCGTTGCATTACATTTCACTGCATATATGTATGGAAGTATGTATATGTATGTGACAAATAAAAAATCTTGAATCTTGAATCTTGAATCTTGAGCAGTGAAGATGAAACATGGCTGGGTCTTTCAGCATGACAATGATCCCAAACGCACCGCCCGGGCAACGAAGGAGTGGCTTTGTAAGAAGCATTTCAAGGTCCTCGAGTCTCCAGTCTCCGAGCCAGTCTCCAGATCTCAACCCCATACAAAATCTTTGGAGGGAGTTGGAAGTCCGTATTGCCCAGCAACAGCCCCAAAACATCACTGCTCTAGAGGAGATCTGCATGGAGGAATGGGCCAAAATACCAGCAACAGTGTGTGAAGACTTACAGAAAACGTTTGACCTCTGTCATTGCAAACAAATGTAACAAACATGTAACAAAGTATTGAGATTAACTTTTGTTATTGACCAAATACTTATTTTCCACCATAATTTGCAAATAAATTCTTTAAAAATCAGACAATGTGATTTTCTGGATTTTTTTTTCTCATTTTGACTCTCATAATTGAGTTATACCTATGATGAAAATAACAGGCCTCTCTTATCTTTTAAAGTGGGAGAACTTGCACAATTGGTGGCTGACTAAATACTTTTTTGCCCCACTGTATATATTTTAGGGCTGCAGTAACGAAATTCAAACAGAATTAGAATTTTCCAAAAATAAACAATTCAAATGCTGAAATTGCCATTCGATTGAGTATTTTTTTCGATAAATAAATAATTCATGGTAAATATAAATTGCCTTACGTTAGTGAATCAATCCACATGTGATATAGTAGTAATATACAGTATACAGTAAGTTCAATATAAGTAAATCCAGTTTGTTGCACAGTGAACGAACATTAGAGAGAAAAAAGTCCAGTAATTCCACAGATGTGGTGATGAAAGTGGGAAATAAACCTGACCATCATCGACAGAATGTCCTTTAGTGCAGAGGTTCACAACCACCGGCTCGCAGACCGCACCAGGCTGCGGGGCCTTTAATTTTTTTTCAGGAGCGATCTGGAATCTTCTCCGCAGCAGCTAGAAATGGAGTGAATTTAACACATCTAGAGCTTTTATTTGCTTTGTTTGGAGAATAAAGCGATCTGATCGGATGCAGCCGATCACCTGCAGAACGAATGATGTGCCGCAGCCTGCCCTTGTCCTTGGAGGTGAGGGTGGACTCACTCAGTAATGGCGGTGTAAAAGTGTCTGAGGCGGGTTACATTTCCTCAACTGCCGCAAGAAGTGCCTCCTCTGCAGGGCCTTCTTGATGAAGGAGCTGATGTTCGGCTCCCCCTTGAGGTCCTGAGAGATTGCGGTGCCAAAGAAATGTAAGGACACCACAGTGTTGCCTGGCGAAACGCACGTGGTGGAGGAGGGTAGGGTTAGGCTGGATCATTTTCACGATAAAATCGTCCACGATAAGGATGATGATGATTTGATTATGATTTATATATTAACTGACACACCAACACTGATATACAGAGACTCATATTATTAATAGACTATACATTTTGTTGTGTACGCACTTTTAAACTCATAAATAATTCCACATATATAAAACATGTATATTCTTACTGTTAAATTATTTAAAACTTTTTAAAAACAAAAGATGTGTTGATGACACTGTTCAACATTTCCTCAAAACTCAAGAACAATGCAGAGAATGTCCCATTCAGCAGGGTGTCAAGTCCCCATTCAGTAGGCCATGTGGCTCTGTTGGTCCTCCAACCATTTGCATTCTGGGAGCTGGCTGAATAAAGCCAAGTGTGGGGGAAACTTTGAAGTGGATTATGTCAGAGCCACAGTTTGCCACACCCTTGTCATTAACAAGTCATAGCTTTAAAAATGTTTGCTTGATTTGCACAAGTGACACCTTGTTTTGAAACTCTGGTTGTCCACTCCCAAATAATGTGAGAAAAAAAAAAAGTCAAAAGCCCCCAAATCTCCTAAACTCTGCGGTGGGTCACATTATGAGATTATTTTTTCAATACCATTTTTTGTGTCCGTTTTCCTCTCCCTTTCAAAGAGCCGACACAAATAGCCGATCGTGCTGCAGAGAAACAACCATGTGACACTATCTGCCAATCGTCTGACCAGTGTTGGGGTCCAGGTGTGCCGGTGCTTCCTCTGCTCTCTTACCCGACCGTGGCGCTGTCCGACCAGGGAGCGAAGCGTGGGGATGAGGCCCCCTGGAGCTGACATGGGGCGTCTTCCCCAAACACCATCTTGAACTTGAACTCACTCTCCTCGCTCGCAACCCGAGCCCGGCGCGGGCAAAAGAATCCACAATTTTTTGGTGACATCTGGTCCGACACGATCAGTGAGAGTCCCTCAGTACGTCCCTGTCTATAATCACAGAGTGCAGATTTGGGAACTTTTCGGACTGTTCTCAGACAACAGTGATGATTAGATGATATATTTAAATGTATATAACATATATTTCTTTCTAATTTATTATTCATTTAATTTATTTATCCCTTTTTTCTGTTTACATATCTGTCATTTTATTTTATGGCGGTGTCGTCTGCAAACTTCAGGAGCTTGATAGAGGCGCAGCCATTGGCGTGGAGCGAGAAGAGCGGCGGGCAGAAGACGCCGCCTCATCCAGCCTGTCAGTGGGTCGGCTAAGCGTGGCAGATGTGAGCTGAGCAGATCAAAGTGAGCCATCTAGACGGCCCTACCGGCACTCCAGATGGCTGTGAAGACGGCCCCCCTGCCCCCGCTCACAGTTACCTAGCCAAGGCACGGCCAGGCACATCCTTCTAACTGGCAGCCAACCTGCCCCCGGGGGGGTAGGGGTAGGGGGGATGGTGGTCACTTTGGGATGCCGGTGTCCCGCTCCAGCTCCGGGAGAAAATAGGTCAGGCTGACAGGCTCGCAGGCGGCGTTTGATGCCGCTTGGCTCCCGTCTCCTCTTGCATTTCTTGAAACGGGGCCCACGAATACTTCTGCCGCGTCCGTGTGAGCGATCCGGGCTGAAATGGGGTTTGAGGCGTGACCTCAAGGTTGACGCGTGTTTATTACGAACCGGAATCCAGCAGGATCTGCGCTGGAAGTGTCAGAGGAGAATGCAGCTGATTAAAAGTAACAGTCCGTGGCCCGCATTAGCCTGTAATGCAGAGTGTTTTTGTGTGTGTGTGTGTGTGTGTGTGTGCGTGCGTGTGTGTGTGTGCGTGCGTGTGCACACAGTCAGCTGTTGGCCCCGAGAACGCCACCCTTCCACCGGTTAAAACAAAACAAATTTCCTCCACCGTGAGGCCTCACTAGTATGGCCTTAACTGTCTGCCTCCCTTGGCCCTCCCCCCGCCCATCTACGGAGCCTTCAGCCACGGCATGACCACACTCCCCCTGTCGCACTTAAACGGCCTGTGGCACCGTCTGCAGTAGGCTGCCACAAACATGACACCCCCAAACGGACACTAATAGGCCTTGCAGGAAGGGCACTCTGCCTGGCGTGTATGAGAGAGAGAGACATGACTTATCTCTCAGTGTGCATGACTGTGTGTGTGTGTGTGTGTGTGTGTCTGTGTGCGTGGACGAGCGCCTCATTTTGCCAAGAATAATCTAGGGAAAGTATTCATATCTAAATCGCCCATTGCCTCGGGCGTTGACTCCGATTTTGACATTGAGCCCTCTCTCTCTCTCTCCCTCCCTCTCTCTCTCTCTCTCTCTCTCCCTCTCTCTCTCTCTCTCTCCCTCTCCCTCTCCCGCCGCCTGTCTGTCTGTCCGTCTGTCTGTCTCCCGGTGACGGTGACGCTCAGCTGCGTTCACCCTCATCCAGGCATAATCAATTTGAGAGTTTGTCTTGGGTCATTATTACCTGCCGGAGGACCATCTGTTTGCTGAGGCTGGTCCATGAGGCAGGAGCACGGCCATTTAGGTGTCAGCGCACACAGACACACACACACACACACACACACGCACACACACACACACACACACACACACACACACACACACACACACACACACACACACACACACACACACACACACACACACACACACACACATAGTCAGAGCTTGAGGACTTGCCAGGTAGATCAAGTGTTGGAGTGCGGTGAGATGTGGTCATGGGGAGAGGGGGTGGAGAAGACTACATAGCTACATTGTGTGCCTGTCTATATGCACGTGTGTGTGTGTGTGTGTGTGTGTGTGTGTGTGTGTGTGTGTGTGTGTGTGTCAGGTCCAGATGGTGTGTCTCTCCCGGCCAAATGGTTTTTTAGCTCCTGGTTAAAAGTAGCACGGCTAAGTGTAATTACACTTCCACCCCGAGTAACAGGCTCACTGACAGGCTCTCTGACACAAACCCTGTAAAATGCTCCAAGGGTAATGATTTTAATATTGTAAGTGCAAATAAGTGGTCCAACTAGATTCTCTAGATACTCTGAACGAACATCATTGGTATGTATTGCTATGCTTTGGCTTCATGGCCTTTTACCTGGCTCTGGAAAAAGATAAGGTTATAATAAATTTAATAAAATTGGGACAAAACGTAGATTTGAAGGTTTAAAATAGTCACAATAAATGCAAATGGCAGTTTAATAGCATCCAAATTAATCAAGGGCGTACAATCTGCAATTAAAATATGTTTGTACAAACAAACAAAGAGGTAATGAATTCAATCTGATATCGTGGTAAACTAAAGTAAACTACTACTGTTAAAATTTTGGTGAAAGTATTTAAATAATTTTTTGTAGTTAACATGGCTTACATGGAATAACAATCAAACCTGTCATTATTTAATTCATTTATCTGGTTTGAGATTTCTGGAAAGCATATTTAGCCCTTACTTTTTGGCCAGGCAAGATAACTTCTCAAGCTAAGTAACGCTATTGGATAAGAATGTTTAATTTATCAAACAAACAAAGCTTGATAAATGGGCTGACGCGCAGAAAACATCAGTGCGGACGAAAAGTAAACCTAACCTAAATAACACCCCTAAACAGACCGGCACCGCATATCGCGCGGAATAACCACAATAAAAACTGTTTTTATTAGTTTGAACGGCAAAACCATCCGCGTGTCTTCCCCGCGTGCACAAACGCAGTCCCGTGAGCGTGACGGACGAGCGCGAGCTCGACACTCATCAAGCTGGCTTTTGAAACGTTGGGGGCGCGAAACGAGTGGAGAGCGCGTCTGAAAAAGGAAAATTGAAAACTTGTGATTGGGTGGGGCTCGCGGGGGCGGGGGGGTGCAGATTGGGGAATAACGGTTATCATTATTTTTTTTTACATTTTAGTTTTGATTTTTATTGCTGTAGGCCTAAAGTCATTCTTACATTCTCCGGTTGGAAGAACGTGCAGCCTAGACACATTTGAGATCCACCATTGGGGAAGACGGATGTGTCCAGGCCGTAGCAGTTAATTACGCTCGTTAGTCTGAGCGGGCTGAGACAGAAACATATTTCCGCCTTCCCGCCGACAGACAGACAGCCAGACTGACAGACAGACAGCCTTACCCCGGCTGGCTGCGTCGCGGTAGTCGAGCTCCACTCGTGGCCCAGCTGTTTCCACAGACGGCACTTACAGTTACGGGCGCAGATGTCCACGGTTCCTGGATCCAAACCGCGACGCCTCCGGGTGCTTTTCTCTCTCTTTGTCGCACGTCGTTGTCGCCCTGAGCTCCGACTTGGAACAGCAGGGGGGAGGGGTGCGCGGGACGGCCGGCCGGGCAGGCGGCACAGCTGGCCAGCCGGTCAACAGAGGCTGCAGTCGGTCGGCGCATTAGCTGCGAGGCGCCGCCATTCGAGCCCCGATACCTCATCAGAGCCCCGGCCGCCCGCGTCCACAAAACAATTCCCCGCTGTGTTTCGCCGCTACGCCGGGGCCCCCCTCCCCGAGTACGTTCTTCACCTCTCCGCCGCCTGCTCGGGGGCCCCCCTGGGCTGCCCGTGTCCGCGGCGGGGGCGGCGGCGGGGGGGGATGGGGTGCTGAGAAGGAAGCCCTCCCCGCCCTCCCATCCCCGCCAGGAGCTAACTGATAGGCTTGATGTGTAATTAATGGTCTGACATGAGCTAATGAAGCTAATGATGCTAACTGCGGCAGCATATGGGCGCCCCGTGGGGATCGGCGCTCGGCGCTCTAATTTAGATAAATGACGCCCCAGGTTATGTCGGGCCCATTTGCATTTCATTTGCCGGGCCCGCCGGGGGGGGGGGGGGTTAAACAGGGGGATGGATGGGGGAGATCAAACGGGAGACTTGTTTAGGGGTGGAGGGACATGGAGATGGAGGTGTTAACTTCTGTGTGCGTGGGTGTGTTTTTGTCTTCTGCACGTGTGCGCGGCAGGTTGGGCGGACGGGGTGGGGAGTGGTCGGGGAGGTGCACACGTGATTGTAGGCGTCGCTCTTTCACTCACGGCGCCCCGCCGTCGAGGTCAGCCGGAGAGACGAGGGGAAGGTTTCATCTTCCTCGCCCGCGTCAGGGCCTGGGAGTCCTGTGAAAATCGTACTTTTTTATAATTGGAAAAAAAATAAAAAAATAAGCCAGGCGGTTTGGGCTGAAATGTTCTCTCGCTGTTTAATGATGGCGTCGTAGTCCTTAGTCTGCCTCTATTACAGACACAAGCCGCTTCAAAAGAAGCCCTCGCCTAAGTCGTGCCATCTTATTGAAGATTTACTCGCAACAACTCATGTCTCCGAAGTTTTCCTTGGCAATTAAAGTGTTTCATTCCAAGGAAACCCCAAAATGGGGCTCGCTGTCATGAAAAACATTTTTCTTTCTTTTTTTTTTTCCTTGCAACAAAGGATCCGGGGGTGAGCCCGACGTACAGTTTGTTTAACTTTGGCCACTTAAAATCTGATTTTAAAATTGTGTCCGGCCTCAACTGACGGGGCGGCCATTGGCTTGCGTGAGAGTTGTGGCTTCCTGTGTTTTACCTTCATCTGATTATGTGCTCGACATTCACTAGGAGCTCCCTCTGTCATGTATATGTATAGGTTCCCTTTCAGTTTCTCAGTCCTCCCTTCCGACCTTACCTTCTGCCTTGCTCCCTTCTTTGTTACCTTGCTTCCTTTGGTCCCTTGCTCCCCCCTGAGTGGGATGGACGGTAAGACAGGAACCGCACGGGCAGCCGGGCGGGCCGGAGTAACACACACACACACACACGCACAAACACACACACACACACACGATATAGGAGCATAATAAAAATAATTGACCATCTCCATGGAGACCTGGCTCACATTTGGTGGTGATCCCATGGCAAATGAGGTGTGTAATCATGTGTTTACAGGAAGCCCGAGCTTTATTCCAATCGGTCTGGTGCAATGCGCTCTGTTTCTAGCGGGGAAGAAAAATAAATAAATACATACAAACACGCAGGGGGGAGAAAACGAAGGCCCAATCTCCTAATGGTTATGTGGTGTCGGCTCTGGTGCAGATAATATTGTTCGCCTTTGCCGGGAGTTGTTGCAGCGGAGACAGCCAGGCCTCCACTTCAAACCACTTCGGCATCAAATCATTGTTTTAAATCGCCCATTGCATATGCAGACCTTCTCCAGCGCTCCCGTTTGCCGCAAGCAGTTATGTCTGCGCTAGCCTCCCGATTGCTTATCATTTATCCGAGTGGATTCAGCCCTTGTGTCGTTATGGGGTGGGCGCTGTGGCATGTAATGAGCTCAGTTCATCCCATCTTGACCGCATCTTCACGTCTCTTTCAAGCTCAACGTGTGTGCAACGCATACAAATGCCGCCGTTTGTCTGGATATCAGATGCAAATGCAACTTGTAATTAAACTTGAATCTTGCTTTTGAGAAGGCATTCAATTTCGGCAATATCCTCTGGGAGAATTTGATGGCAGTTGAGTTGTTTTGTTGACACGCTGTTCGGCTGTAGTGTTGGAGGAGGGTGGGGGCGACTGAACGACCACAACTGCAGGCATCCAAAATCCCTTACATATTGTGATCAATATAACACAACCAAAACTCCCATTCAGACTAAAGGTTTGGTAGAAAACAGAGAGTGAGACCATTAAACCGTCCCTCACAAATTTCGGCGTCTGGATTTTTGGGGCGAGGCTTAATCATGACTCGACGCACAGCGGTCATATTCAGCATGGCCCCTCCCCCTAACACTATACAAACACCAGATCAGCCTGTCGGAAAAGCGCTGGGATAATACGCTGTTTTGGGAATAAACGCCTGGAGTAAAAGGCACCTTCAGTGAGACCGTGAACTCATGCCAAGCCTTGGCTTTATATATTATTACATGGTTAACGTGACTGGACGTGGTTTCAGCGTCTTCAGCGGCACGCCCCCAGCATCTCAGAACAGAGGGCACTGCCTTTTTTTCCATGATTTTGAAACCTAATTGTACATACTTACAGTTTTTCTAATTATTAACATTTGGCTGGATGGTTAGTAACACATTTTTCTGTGGTGTGACAAACTCCGAACAATTTTTTTTTTCACTTAACAGGTATTTAATATGTTGCACTGCAAATGGAAAATAAATAAATGGAACAGATAACATGCTTGATTAAAAAATATATAACATATATATATATATGTATATATATATATATGATATAATAAAATATTTGCATTAGAAAAAGCCTGAGAAATATATGCAATTCCAACCATGGAAGATCTGGTGCATTGCCAGCTTCAATAAAGTAACATTTTTAGCTGGAATTTTCAGGTCTCCATCATGTTGAGCCATGAGACATTGGTGGCAGACCAGCAAATCCCCAAATCATGCCATCCTGGTTTTCAAGATGACTTACCTCAATTCAACACTGTTGCATTTTGCATCCATGGATTCCAGTATGGAGCTGTCTGATCATGGCTGACTTTGACGGCCTCCTGATAGTGTTGAAACTGAAAAGCATCTCTGAAGAGGACATCTCTCCAGCATGTGAGGGGGCCATTAAAGGTGGACATTTTGATAGACGCTGAGCTCCACTCAGGTCATGATTCAGGCGCTGATGCTAAGCAGGGCAACACACTTTGATGGGAATAGATTTTTAAAGAAACTTATCAGCAGCTTATCAGAAGACCACATTAATCTGTTAGAAACAAGTGGTTACGAGGTCTGTTTCATGTGCATCCTTGAAGTAATGTGTGAATTCATCTGCGCGTTCACGCAGTCTGCACACCATTACGATGACTCAAGCTTGTTACATCTGTGTCATTGTGTTGTCGATTATGATGCCCACTGTATTGCCCCAGTGGCTCGTCAGATCGCTGTTCTGTTCACACGACAAACTTTCTGTCCTGTGATCAGGAATCTTGCAGTCGTTGTGGTTTCACACTACATGACTGATCGGCGACAGAGGCTCACATATTACGAGATCCTTCACCAGGAGGAATCCCCGACAGGTCTGTCGGGTCTCCAAACGACGTTTTGTCACGAAAACACACGCAAAAAGTGACACCAGAAATGACACGATACCATGCGCGGGACTGGATCATCTATTTTTTATTATATTCTTGATCACTGTAAAAAAATGAATAAAAGCCAAATTTTAACAAGAAACATATTGAAACCTACAGAAGAAAAGTAAAATAGGTAATGTGTGTTTCTGGCTGCTGCACTCCCATCTCTCCTTCTCAACTCACCAGTGCCCACTAGTGAATCAATCTTCTTATTGAAATTGCAACAACTGCCTAGGGGACCGATTCATTTTGCAAAGCAGGTAAACTAGCACAAATTTGTAAAGAAAGTTCATTTTCGTGCCACATAGAAAAATTGGCAAATCTTATGCTGATGATTCGCTTGTGAATCTGTTCCTGACCTTGGGGTGGTGAAAGCCTGTCCCACTTGAAATCCTCATGCATGGAAAGTAGCCATGGAGGAAAAGACAATCAACACGGCGGCCATGGCTAACCATTTCGGTGGCATATCTCGAAGGTGGAGATGGTTCATTTCCACTTAAAATATGACCTGTGGCCTATAGCTGGTATACACCCATAACCAAAGCGTCAACATCTGCCCAGCGCTATGTAGAGTTACGCAAGTTTGTTACTGGCTCCAGGGCCACGGCGGGAAAGAAAAAACTTTATTTTTATAGTGCTCATGAATTAAAGATGGCTTCCCTTGGGGTGTTGAGGGAGCAGGAACAGCTTTATGGATCTCTCTCTTCTCTGCATTAAATCTCCTCTATACCACGGGCCATGTCTCGGGATGTTAGACACGGAAAACAATAACAGCCAAACATTCTTGCCTCGCTTCTTCTCCCCCTCCATTATTTTTCTCCCGTGCTAAGGCTCTACCTTGCTTGCATCTTTCATTCACACTTGTTTGCCAGTACATTCTCTGAGCTGAAAAAGATCCCAGCAGTCCATAAAAAACTGCCCCCCGGGTCAATAGGTAATGCTGGAGGTCACTTTTCAGGTTTTGGGTAGTGGTTGGATATTTGCAAACTGTAATGCCCTGCATGGATACATGGAGGTCTAGTCAAACGGCGTCGTCCCAGGCAAGCTCCGCTTTAAATCACTCATACACACACTCACCAACCATACAAATACTGGCTCCCCTGCCAGTATTTGTATGGCTGCTTGCTCCCCTCTCGTGTCATTTCAGATGCCGTGCTCAAGTGCTCTGTCAGCAGACACTCCCTTGCTATACAGTACATGTTCAGCTTATCTCGTTCAACCTGGATCAGCTCTCAAGTATCTGACTCCAAACTCACTGACTTTCCGGAGTCTTCCCTCTCCAGAACACTGCACCTCCGGCAATGACTGCAGAAGCGTCCTCATTGTTAGGTCCTCTTCACCAGGAGGCGAAGCAGCAGCGATCACCTGCCAGCTGAAAGATCAAGGCGTCACTCACTCCCCATGTCTCCAGCGCTCCCAGTTCAGAGATCTAGCTCAGCTGGCGGGTCTACCTGGCAGCTTGAATCCTGCAGAGGGCGTAACTCTCCCTCCTCTGGAAGGAACCTTCACCTCAGCTACCAGCAGTGCAACCAAACCAACCAGAGGACAGAAGAGATCCAGAAATGCTCCCCCATTTGTGCTCCGCCTATTCAACCTCCCACCACACAAGATGAGTATACCCTCACCCGATCAACTCACCAAGCCAGTTCCATTTCCCCGGGCACCACCTTAAGTACTGGAACACTAATCTCACCTCAGTCATGCACTCCATCCTCAACATGCACAAGTCGCTTGATGCTTGGCAGAAGAACTTGGAACTCGCACCTGCAATACTAATGCTGCCAAATCTTAGCCACATCACTCAACCTGCACCAACAAATAACCTTCTTTCCCTCTCTGAAGTGCAACGCAGCCTTGCTTCGGCTTTCCACACTCCCAAGTTCAACCACACCCTACATGCCCATTCCAGGCAAACATTTCCACTCGTCTACGCTCACATATCCTCCAGGAAAAAGATGTCTGTGAAAGATGTGTTTTTTGTGTACCTGGGGATAAACATCTGTAACCCATGAGCAGTTGGAGGTTCAGGATCAAACATTCTTTTTGTATATAAATTAGTTGATTTTTGCGATGGTCGCTTTCAGCTTGAAATGGACAAAAAGCTGTGCTTTGCAGTGAGGTTAACATGTAGGTGTAAAAGCAGCCTGCCTAATTTTATTATGCTGTCAGAAACACTCTGCTGGATTCTGCTGAACGAGGTGGTTTGCCATTTGTTGTCCACCTTCTAGACAACTTTCTGGTTATCGATCTTCGTTCGAACTGAAACCTACTTTCCAACATGTGGGCATCCCCTTATCAAAGGAGAAAACATTCGGCCCAGCCACCTCATTAGAATTCCTGGCTATTCTGGTGGACTGCAGCAACATGGCAGCCTCTCTCCCTATTGAGTAATTGGAAAGTATCCGCCAAATTTCCAGTTCTTGTCACAGCCAAATCAATAACCAAACAAAACCTGGTTTCATTGCTCGGTCATCTAAATTTGGCAATGTGTGTCATTCCCCCAGGACTGGTCATTCATATCCCGGCGGCTACACCTGCCATCCTCAGTCCCAAATCTACATGACCATCACTCTCAACAAAGGCTTGTTCTTCAGACCTCAGTGTCTGGTTCAGGTTACTTGACAACTGAAATTGCACCTCCTTTCTTTTTACAGTGAAATACTGGAGTCGGCAGACTCGATCCAGTTGTTCACAGATACAGCCAATGTGGGTGTTGGAGGATTACCAAGGCCAGTACTTCGTAAATAAATGGCTTCCTGAGATTTTCCACCTTGAGTTTTTTTTAAATTTACCCTATCGTAGTAGCTTGTCTTCTCCGGAGACATCTTTGGCAACTCAAGTGCATAGCGGTTCTGTGAGAAAATACCGCCATAGTCGATGTCATTAACGAGCAATTACTGCTCAAAAAACATCATGCTGTTCATGAGACGCCTAACCTGGTTAAGTCATGCACAATTTCATTCTCACAGCTTGCCACGTTCCCGGGCACCTAAACACCATCACTGAATTTCTATCTAGCTTTAAATTACAGAATTTCAAGAATCTGTGCCTGGAATCCAGCCTCATGCCTTCAGTCATTTCTCCATTCTCAGCTCTAGTCCTATCCTAATCTAAAGTCCCATGGTTAAACTTCAGACAACAACAACCTAGAAGAGCAAGGGCTGAGCAGAGTCTTCATTTCAGTCTTACAATTTCTCCTGGAAGATGTCCGCATCATTCTGTATTGCCGTTAGAATGCCTCATGAGCCTGTGGCTATAATTACCGTTCCGTTTTTGTGCTTTCATAATTCACTCAATGGATACCAGTAATTTTAAATCCCTATATTAAAGGTTTAATAGTGGGTTTGCAGTTCACGCTAGATGCTCCAACCCAGCTTGCCCCAGCATATTCTCTCATCCAGCAATGAAGTTACTGCTTAAAGGCATCACTAAAGCCTCTCCTCCCTCGACTGATCGCAGGCTACGAATTACCCTGCTTATTCTGCACCAAATGTTAAAATGCATTCGCTCGGGTATGTCCGCTCCTCTTATAGATGTTCCCCTAGATTGTGTTTAACTATTGGTTTTATGTCTTTCTCAGACCAGGCGATTTAACCACTCCCTCCTACTCATTTGATCCCAACAAAGATATTCCTTTCAGACCTTATCTTTTCACGCCAACCATTACAGCCTTCAAGCATTCAAAATTCCAGGGTGCTTGCTCCATTGTCTGCATCAATTCTCCTGCCCCTATATGGCACTCAGGACATCCATTCAGAATTTTGGGTGTCTACCTCAGCTGCGATGCAAAGAATCTCATCTTCGGCCCTCATACAACTGGCTAGATGGTCATTATCTATGTATTCCTCCTGTCCGTCAGTATTTATTGTCAAATAAATGTCTTGCATTCATCAACTATATTCTCCGGATTGAAATAGAGGTTAAGCGTACATTTAGTCAGGAAAACTACCCACTAATTCACAGCAGGTGGCATTTGTCGGGTAGATGGTCATCATCTATGTATTCCTCCTACAGTTGATTCCAACAGGCCGATATACTCAGCGCTCGAAAGTCTCAACTTCCCTAATAAAGGGTAAGCCATGCACATAGCTGGTGCCAATTCTACAGCAATCTCATAATAGTCTCAGATTCCTCGACGTGTAGCTGTCCTCCTTTCATGCATTTTCCAGCCTCCATTCTGGTGTCCTTACGTCTAATACCACTTCCCTGAGCTCACAACCATGCTGCCCACCCCATCAGCAGCACATTACTGTTCAACAGCAATACATTTTACTACTCGACTGCGGCGCATTATTTAACCCCAGACTGCAGTGCTCCCCAGCTCCGCTCTTCGGCTCGTCAGCTGGGCTTTTAAACGCCAGTCAGCAGCTCCTTAACTGCTTGCCAGCAGCGCCTCCTATTGCCCGGTAGCAGCACATTGACTGGTCCCATGCCACCAGAGCTCGCCAGCTCCATATCTTACACCATCAACTCCACTTTCTGCTTGCCGGCATCGCTTCTTACAGGGCCAACAGCGCCTCCTACAGCTCGCCAGCTGCACCAGCGATGCTTGCAAGCAGTAGGTGCCCGTCAGCAGCTAGCATCAGCTAGTTACTAGCCCCACCATCAGAGCTTGTCAGCAGCATTCCCAGCATATGCAGCAGAGCACCAGCAGCACTGACTAATTATTTTCCCGTCTCATGGGCTGGGAATTCTCCTCAACACGGTAGTTCGAATCAGTTAGAACGAACACATTTTGGGGGGGAGACCTCTCCACGTCCCTCCGAGATCCATCCTCCATACATATACATGTATGTATTTAAATTATTTTATGAACAAGCTCCGCAGCATTATGGCGTCCTATTGCTAGAACATTCTCAGTCGGTATTTATTGTCAAGTGAATGTCTTGCATTCATCAACTAGTCTCTCCTGATTGAAATGGAGATTTAGCGTAAGTTCAGTCAGGGAAACTACCTACTAATTCACAGCAGGTGGCATTCGTCAGCGCCGGCATGCAGCCAACCACTAAGATCCAGCCACATCCTAGGAGGAGCAAATCCCATGGCTCACTGCCAATTTTTGTAAGGCTGCTTGCTCCCCTCTCCTTTTGTCATTTCAGATGCCATGCTGAAGCACTCCCACCTCCATTCCATCTCCCCTCAGTAGCAGCTTGATCCTCCAGAAGGACAGCTACAGCGTAGTCTCCATCACCACCAGCGTCAGAACTCCATCGCCCGAGACCCCACCAGCGGCCCTCCAAGACCCATCCTCCATACATAGATACGCCCTACTTCAACTGCACCTTTTCAACATCCATCATTGTAGTGGCTTATAGTGGCCCTTTCTCAATGTGCGTTCTTGTCTGTACTTGTGTTCTTGTGGACTTGTGAAACGTCATCAGTCGCAGCCCAAGTACTGTTTCAATTCAAAGTCCGCATCAAGCCAAGTCCAGTCCAAATGCACGGATGTGGACTTGCTGCGCCCATTTTATCGAGGATGCATCGGTGGGGACTTGTGTGGACTTGGGACAGCCAAGTATCCCAGAATGCATTTCTCAGAATGACCGTCCTGCGTCCTCCCGTCCCCGGGAGTCTGTACTCCCGAGTCGAACTTGCCAAGTCTGAACTACGAAGTCCGCAATCCGGACTTTGCGTACTTGGTATTGAGAAACGGCCAACGTGTGTCTGAACTGTTTGTTGCTGACGATCAACTATTCCTGACCATGAATGATGGCGGGGATATTAACGTCTAGGGAACTTGGTGAAAGCATATTAAACACTTGAGGGAAAAATGTATTGAACGTGTATTTAGAATTTTTAGTTTGGTTTTTCCCCCAGTTACTTGGTGGGGTTAATAATTCTCCTGGAAACAGCCACTAGAGGCTGTATCATGGCTATCATATGGCCTGGTCAGCCTTAGGAGAATCCCCAGAAAGTGCAGAGGTAGAATGTATCACAACGAAAGTGCAAGACACTACCATCGTCAACATCTACAAGCCACCTCTAAGTAGACTGACCCCATCGTTGCTGCCAGATTTCCCAGCCCCTGCCGTGTACACTGGAGACTTCAATAGCCATCATACAGAATGGGGCTACAGTAGCTCCAACACTGATGGTGACTTCCTGGTAGACTGGGCCTCTACTGCTGAGGTGACGCTCCTATACGATCCGAAGGAGCCGCACACTTTCGACTCTACCTACAATCCAGATCTGGCATTTGCAAAATGGCACAACAACCAGCCACTCCCTGTTAGACACATCCTGGACATGTTCCCCTGGTCTTTCTTTATATTTCCTTTACGTTTGAGTTTTCTGTTATGACTATGTATACAGTATGCACTGAACTAAAGTTTAGTAGATGTAACAGTTGGTGATTCATTGTTTAAAATACATTGACATATATTCATTTAGCAGACTGTTTTGTGCAACTTACATGAGAGGCTAGAAATAATCAAAGCATACGTCGACCATTAGATCAACCTCAAATTTAAGTGCCTGAGAACCTGTTTCTAAATTTAGCCGGATACAAGTGCGAGATGCTGTAAGGAATCAGAATCAGCCATTTATTTTTGCAATATGATAAGTACTCATGTTGTTAGTGCATTATGGCAAAATAAAAACTTTTCACTTTAACATCATAAACATACAATACAATACAATTGTCAATTTGGATATTCACCAAGCAAATATAGAAACTTTCATCTGCTTTTGGACTTTGTTTGAGACTTGTGCCAAAAATTTACATCTTGTTTTCATAATCATAAAATATTGATGGAGGGAAGGAAAATGATGGGCCAGTGGTAAAATATTTACTGATAGTTAAACTAAAAAGGAATTAGTAAACATCAAAACCAAGAGCCTGACCAGAGAACATTCCCTCCAGGTTAGATGAATAGGCTGACGATGTCTTTGGAAAACTGCATTTGTTTTCATATAGACAGACGCGGACAAATTAGTTGTTATCCTTAAACGATAAAAGAACAACTCACATTTTCTCTGAAATAATTTGAAACTCACAAAAGAAATTGGCATCCATCATTGTTTATTCCATATTTAATAGAAAACAGACTTTGCTTTTGATTTTTGATTCAACAGAATATTTTACGTAATGAAACAAGTGAAAATGGCCTGGACAAAAATGTAGGGACCCTTAACCTAATATTTTGTTGCACAACCTTTCGAGGCAATCACTGCAATAAGTGATGTCTGTAGCTCTCCATATGTCTTCTGCACCTGTCAACAGGTGGTTTGGCCCACTCTTCCTGAGCAAACTGCTCCAGCTGTCTCAGGTTTGAAGGGTGTATATATCTATCTATATATATATATATATATATATATATACATATATATATATACAGAGAGATAGAGAGAGAGAGAGGTAATATGCTCTTCATATAAATTATACTGTGCAATTATAGTGACCTGGCACTCCAGCTTTCATCCTTAATAAGCAATGACGCCCATTAATCCCTCCTGACCCACCATTTCCTTGACCATTACAAGGCCATGACTCCCTAAGAAATCAGAGACCCACTCATCTGTTAACGATGGAACCAGACTCTCTGTCTCTGTCTCTCTTTGTCGTCTTTCTCCTACTTCTCATTATTTATTAAAAGAGAAATTGAAAGAGTTTTGACACTTCGGCCACAGGCTTCCACTGTCTGCGGCATCTAATGAGACATGGCAAGTAATTAATCTGAGGAGCAGCTAGAATAAAACCAGCAAAAGACCGTCATTGAGGGTTGTTTGTTAAAACGTTGTGGGAAAAACGTTTGCCTGTCAGCTAATAGGGATCTTTGCATTGTTTTTAAAATCAGTATTTAGCAGAGAACTGTACTGAAGTTGATAATGATATGAGTCTATTAAAGCTCCTTTATGCTGAGCTGTTTTTTCTGTCTATTGGCTTATAATATAATACACTATAGCATACTTAACAACATTTATCATTCAGCCTCTATAGTTACTTGTGTGACCGATGCACCACATTGTAGATGAGGGAGCTTTGTCTTTTGATTAATTTATCTTTTGGGTGTTAGGGCACAACCAAACAAGCCACTGTGCTATGTACTTATTGTTTGTTTTTATCTAGAGACTCCCTGTGTATCACCTGAACTCACAGCACGCGATCTCATCCCCACTCTTGCCTTCCATTAGTTATTTATTTGTTCATCTGTGATTTATTTGGCTGTTAACTTGTAGGTGGATGAATGCACAACATATAGGTTGCACCAGATAGAGCTACAAGCTCACCTGTGGTCCCTGGGTGGAATTCATGGACCTCAAGCTAGATACTATGTCACCCGTTTTTTTCAGTCTGTTTTTCAATAAATCACCCCCCCCCCCCCTTTACCCTTAACATGACCACCATGACAAACAAGCAGGTAAACAACAATCTATCAGTCTGGGAACTCTTATTTTGTGAGCCCGACATATATCTAGGAGGTAGGCACTAACTTCCAGGACCAATGACCGCATTGCCATTGCTACATTATCTTCGGTGTCTTTGGATGAGTGTTTGGCACTGTTACCCTAAAGCAAGAGGGTTCTGGGTTTGAACCCGATGGGGGCCTTACTCCGGGTGCTCCGGTTCCCACCCGCCCTGAAAGACATGAATGTCATTGTGGGAGTCTCTGCCCACAGGAGGCAGACGGAGTCTTTCGTGCCAAGGGTTACCGACATGGCGATGGAGGTTTTTATTAAACACTGAACAAAAAGGCTCATAGGAGAAAATGGTGTTCCGCCCTGGCTCCTGGTCGGCTGACAAGTCCAAGCGCCGATCTGCTCTGCAAGACAGACAAACATTAAGAGAGCTCCCTGCCCTGGATCAAACCAATCAGCACCGCGCGGGCACCGATTAGGCCGACTCAGGGCAGCTGTGCTGTCACAGAGAAGGAAGGCATGCTGCCATCTGCGGCTGTGGCTTAACCACGCCCCTTGGTCCAGGTACACACTGCCGCTGATGCCCTTGACCAAGGCATTGGTTCTAGAACCGGAGTTGGTTTTCTGGGCCTTGTGCTTTGGCTGCTGCTAAATAGTCGCATGCGTTCAAAGGGTTAAATGCAGCGGGCAATTTCCCCCGTGGGAATCAATAAAGTACGTCTACTTTCCATCGTCTCACACTCACCGCTGCCTCCAAAATCTCTCTGCCGGATTAAGAGTAAAGTGTTGATGAAAGGGCAGACAGATGGTTGGTTGAGGGATGAAGGCAGCAAGGGTACGAGGCAGGGAGGAACACCAACAATGCGGTGGGTGGTAGGAAAGCGAGGACGGGAACAACCGGCGGAGCCGTAAACTACTCTCGTGCAGCGTGAGCAGAGGAAAAGGGGAGAGAGAAAGGCATGAAGAAAGAATAAGGGGAGCGAGCAGAGGGAAGATGCAATCCTCTGAGCGCCTCTGAGAAGCTCTGAGCGCATGGCAGCATGAAGCAACGAGAGGCAACGGAACGGCCCAAAACAAACTGCAAGGACTGTGTCAAATGGCCTCTCATTAGGGTCGACTTGTATGAACCTGTCTATGCCATAGTATCTTTCTTTTATGTCATTGAGCATTTAGCTTTGTGACATAAGCACACTTTTAGAGTGTGCGTGTGTGTGTGTGTGTGTGTGTGTGTGATGGAGTTACGGTCTTGTTAGTGTGCGCACTGCCGCCGCTGTAGTAGAAAGTCCTTTTAAATACACTGTTTGGAAAACAACGCATTTGTGGTTATGTCTCTTTTTTTTTTTGAAAAAGCACTTCATTCGCTCTGAATAAGGTTAATGTTTGTGCGTGCCGGCAAGCCTTCCACGTCCATAACTCCCGAGGTCAGCCGCCGAGCAAACTTTTGTTCCATTTTTAACGCGAAGGATCCTTCATCTGCATTGAAGCTCGGAGTAATGGAAGTGTGGTGGAGCATCGAAGATTGATGCCTCGGAAATCCCGGGCCTCTCCCCTCACTCTCTCACTTCCTCTCCTCGTTCGCCAAGGCCCTATACTTTCATTCCCTCCGTTTCCCCTCTGAGCTCAAAGTGGGTGCCTTTATGCATGCGCACATCTGTCCACTTTCTCTTTCCATGCATCTGCTTCTGCCTCTCCCTCTCTTTCCCCTTTTTTGTCCATTCCCCTCCACCGGTTCTCTCTTTCTCTTTCTCTCTCCTGTCCCCCTCCCCTTACAATTTTCTCCATCACCCACCCAGATTGGGCTTTACCCTTTTTTGCTGCCCCGGGCAAAGTTGCGTGAGTTCTTCACCCCAATAAAAAGGGATTAATAAGGGAGAGCGAATAACAAAATGAATAATGAATGAATAGCCCCAAAAATAGCCCCAAAAAAACCTGACCCAGTACAGCCCAGAAGTTATCCTAACTGAAATTATAATAAAGTTAGAATCGAGAAATACAATCATCAGTATTCTCTGGCTTCACGGTTTGTCTGACGGTCTCGGCTTTTGTGGGTCAGAGATGATTCTAACAGGGCAGAAACTGTTGTTGACGGAACTGTTATGGGGTCAAATAAAAATGACTTTTTTTCCCCACATTTCATACTGATCTATTAAATGTTTTTCTATGACACCAGAATGCATCGAGGCCACACAACACATTTTTGATTTCTGACTTCATTCAGCAGACTGGCTATGGCATTTTGGCTATGGCTACAACCTGTAACAAACGCCTCCCGATCGGTCAAAATGTTCACCTAACTCTCCCTGTCACGGACCCCCGCGCTGACTGGTGTTGGTAGCTTCCTTCCGAGCTGGTTACCGCGGTGATTCCAAACTGGGTGAGGTTCAGTCACTAATCAGATCTCCCCATTTGGAGGCGTTTTTGAGGGGAAAGAGCTGGACTTTTGAGCGGGAAATTGGCCGCACGTTGGCCTCTCAAAACCAGCTGTCACCAACCGCGCAACCAACCTGGACGTCGAACCTTTGAGCGGTGAATCTGATCTCGTTTTACTTTCTGTTTTGGACACACAATCCAATCTATTCTCAACTCTCAATTCTCTTCTGAGGCCTCCTCCCCTCGACCGTCCCCTCACTCGACATAGAGGAAGGAGGAGAGTCCTGCTTCTGACGGCGTTTGCTGATCAGCCCCCTTGGATGACTCTGGGAGGACAACGTGGTGATCAGAGAGCCATCTGGCACTCACAAAGAGACAGGAATGATCAAACACTTCATGAGTGCTGTGTGTGTGTGTGTGTGTGTGAGCGTGTGTGTCGAATCTGCATCTTGATTGATGCTACTTTAATAATTGTCTGTTAGAGCCTTCCCAAAAGAAACCCCCTCTTCAATTTGACAGCAGTTTTTGGGGGGGCCGTATGGGCTTTATCTCACCGTGCGTTGGTTTGACTTTTCTTCAGTTTGTTGTTCTGTCGATCGGGCGGTTCGTTTGCCCATGCAGGGAGGAGGAGGGGTGCGGGGGGTTTTGATGATGGAACACGTAAAAAGGGACGGTTAAATTTCACGACGGACCTGCCGAGAGTTTTGAATTCGAACCGAACCCCTCACTCGGAAACACACATGGGTGCGCACGCACCTGGCCTGTGCGCCTGCAATCTAAGGCACGGAAACAGTTTTCATGATGCTCTTGGAAGAGCTGTTGTGAACCCAGAGCTTGAGTTATTGGGAAACACGTACACAAAAACACCCGTTGATTCTCCTGACCCTATCCCTATCCCACCACTAACACTACCCCTACACAGACACCTTTTCGCTCTCCATTTCAACATGATAGGATACGATATGAAAAAAATGCTGTAGATACACAATTGCTTACGTGCACTAATTAATTCATTAATTTCTTACGTTTGTGCATGAAACATAATCATTAGTCATAGCGAACATAAAAAATACAAGGAAACCAGGCGATGATGTCATTTTATTGAGAGTTTGGGAGTTTGGTCATGGGGCTTTAAGCTACTTTCAGGGACGCAAACAACTCGCTTGTCGGCCAATGCTGCTTTTGTTCCATATCAATTTGAGTGACGTGTGAATCGTCCCAATGTGAAGAGTTATTTTTTATTTTTTTTCATGAGAGAGAGAACGATGCCATTTGCGTAGACTCGTTCTCTGGTATTACGTTAGAAAATGCGGACACGGCTCTTGAAAGCGCTCCAAAGCAGAAAAGGATGCTGCGTTCAGAGGAACTCAGAAAACTGCAATTAGTGACGGAAGTGATGCTCCGTTCAAGGGGACTCTGAAAACCGTAATTCGCGTCGGTAGAAGATTTGACTTAAAATCGTTACTAGGTAAGACATATTTCGCCAAGTTTCATTTGAAGAGATATTGTTCCGGAAATGACCATGTGCATTGATTTAATGTACCAGATATGGATTATTATATGGGATTCATGATTTCAGATATCAGCGTATATATCATATATTTGCATACTTACTTGTACTTACATATTGGGACCCCTCCCCTATTATTTTTATGGAACCCTATACATCCCAGCAAGGTGTACGATTCAGTGTCTGTGTCTACATTTATGTACAGATTTATGCCATTATCCTTACAAATATCTCTCTTCATTGGTCTTTGTGTGTGTGTCTCTCCAGGCGACATGATGGCGTACAGGAAGGTGGGCGATGGCCAGGGTGGCCCGCTGGTGGGCGAGGTGCTGCAGTGTGCCGCCGAGCTCGGCGTGGATTGGGAGCTGGACAAGGAGGAGGAGCTCCAGGGAGACAAGCAGGGCCTGGACCGCATGCAGCTGCAGAACGCCGAGCACCAGAGGCCTGGTAGGGTTGGTGCCGATCCAAGTTCCATCCCCTGGATCAAGCCCAATGCCTGTCTCTTCTTTACGAATACATTTTGATTGTTTGTCCAGCTATACACTTATAGCTGAATTAACTAATAATTAATGTTCATGTGTAATAACATGAAGGTAAACTGCCCTATGTGAAGCAACATAAAGATGTGGTCTAGCTTGCAAAAATAGGTACCGGCCCCATGTAGACAAGTTGGTTTATTGATGTTCCTTTATTGTCATATATTGCTGAGGCGGGGAGGTACCATATCTCCTACCGTTATTCTCGGGCCTCTCTTTCTGATCGCAGTGAGTTCTTTATGAAACCCCATTTTTCTCCCATCGCCTGTTGTTATTTATTTATTTATTTGTCTGTTTGTTTCCTCCCACACATTAGTGAATTGCCTCGTAACCCTGTTAGAAATTGCTCCCTTATGATATATTTAATTTAATTCTTTTCAAAACATCAAGTATATTTGCGTGGATTAACTAAGCATTGTTATTTGAAGAAAATACTTGTGGGCCAGATTTATCAATATATTATCACCTTGTAGCGGGCCGCGTTAAATGGTCTCACGGGCCAGATGTGGCCCGGGCCTGTAGTTTGAGACCCGCCCATTGGCCATAAAAGGAACTGCAATATTTGATGGACGTGGGAGCTGCAGTGCTCTCCAGCCATGCTAAAATCTCACAGTTTCTGGGGATTACAATTAACGAGTGAATTATTGAGCGGCTCTTTCAAAGATATTTCTTGGGAGAAGTTACCAGTCCATTATCGACCCCTTAATCTAAGTCAACGGCGGACCCTGAAAATGAAGCATTACGGTTTTGTTTGTGGTTTGCTGTTTTATTTACCTCTCAGGACCGGGATTTCAATGAGACCACGTACTGTTAATCCAGCATTCCTAAACTACGATTCTATTTCCCAAAGGATGCACGGACCCTGGCCCAGACCCTGAGCTGATGGAGCCCATCCAGCCCTCGGTCTCAGTCTCTCCTCACGGACGCTTTGAGCGTCTGCAAGAAGACCCCAACTACATCTCCCACTTCACCAGGGCGCCAGGTCACAAGGGCCAGCGAAGACCCCACTGTGTCCTCATCAGGTGAAGCACGAAACGCAGGCTCCTGATGTAGATACACTCTCATGAACCATGGCCTTTGTGAATGCTCAATTCTGATTGGCTTGAGGCATGGTCATTTATTTCAGATGGCTCCATTACTGTGATGTAGCAGTGAGGTTACAGGAGTAAATTAATTTGTTAGACAAAAATCTGTTGGCTCAGCTTTTGTCTCAGAGGCAGAAACCCCAAACCTGAATGTCTGGGGTATTTTATAAGCCTAATTAGATTAAAAATAAATCCATACCTAAAAAAAAGAAAAAAAGAAACTTCCAAACTGAAAGTCGGCGGTATTTTATTAGCCTAATTCCTGGAAAATTATTAGATGAAACACCACATTTTTTGTTAAAAAAAAAATTCACGGCCTGTCGAGAATTTCATGAGGTGCATAGATGTGAAAATAAGAGGTAAAACATGTAAAACCAAGACAACCTTACCGATTGTTTGACGGGAGGTTTTATGGAATCATTTTCATAACCATTGTATGTGATTACAGTCCGTTCAATGTTAACATAGTAGCTCCCCAACAAATGCACACACTTATTTATTTTGTTGTTTTGTTTTGTTTTTTCTCCAGGTACCTGCTCGCTGGGTTGGGCCTCTTTTTCCTGGGCTTCCTGATTGGCCGGTTCGCTCATGCGCCCGCTGTCAGACCAGCGGTTCCTCCGTCAGACAGCTCCGACATGCTGGAGGCGCTACTGAGAGGGATCACTGCTGACAAGATAAAGGCACTGCAGAGGTAGGCTCTGCTTCTGCTGTGCACCGTGCAATGAATATTTTGAATCTTTGAATCTTTGAATCTTCTGGCGTCTTTGTCCACCCATCGCTCTTTTCGACTAAAGGTCATTCTGAACGAAAGAACGTCTCCAAGTCCTTTTGAAAAATCAGATCAATGGTGTGATGCCTTCAGTTTGCAGAGGAGACAATTCCACAAGCGAGGGTCAGCTTGAAAACATGCTGGGTCTCGGAAGGGCAGGGAATTGCGGTGGAGCAGAAGAAGCTCGTGGGTGGAGGGTTGGCTGGGTGATTATGTTCTTCCGAAAGACGTCTGTGAAAACAGGTTTCATTCTCAAACCGAATGTCTCAAACCAAAACAAAGCCTGAGAATGCTGTCCTGTAATTTTCACCCTTCCCGAGGTTATTTGAACTTGACGGACAAGTCAGCTCTGTGTGCACTGAATGCAATGAATCATCGGTCGGGGGCGAATCAAGTGGAGCGAGGGCAACTCTGGAACTCCACCTTACAGTATAGTGGATGAAAGACTTTGTCGGGAAATAAAGTCATCTGGCCAACCGTACTGTAGATAGGGTGTGAACAGTTAATCCGGGAGATGATCCAGATTTCTCAGGAAAAGACACAAAGGGAAACATTTACTACATTTAAAGAAAGCTCAGGGAAATGCAGTTGCGGCTGCAGATCCGGTCTTAATGAGGATCAGGCACTTCAAAGAAACTTCCTTTTAACAACCCCCATCTCAGGATCATGAACAAATGGTGTTTTGTGTGTGGCGACGGGTGATAGAGGCCAATTGGAGGGTAGATACGCTCTGGATGGCGCTGATCCTTGGAAAACGGACGCCTGGACCACAGCATCATTGTTCATGATTAGGCTATATTTCTATGAAAGTCCCTCAAACTATTCATAAAATAACAAACACATCATTTTATCCTTCTCCAACAAGGACAATTCTTTATTTCAAGGGACCGCTGGCAAGACTCGTGAAGTAAATTTTTCAAAATGTCGTTTATTTTGTACACAGGGCACTATCTATCTATATAATGTATATTAAATATGGAAAGGGAGTGGTTTTAAATATTTTCCGCACCCACAACAGTCTATTTTGAGCCGACATGCCCAAAAAGGCCAGGGGCACAGAGACCTGGCGAAGAGATGAGAGCGACTTGGCTTCACGCTGTGGCCCCAGCTTGACCCCAGCATGAGTGAGTTAGACATATTGGAGCGATGAGCTTGATTCCTCCCATTCGATGGAAGACTAGAGCAGGGGAGGTGGAGGGAGTGCAGCAAAGCAGCTAGGGCAGGAGGGATTGGCTGCTTGAATCGGCCTTCCCATAATGGGCGTGGGCGCGTGTAGCGCCGTCGAGTTGTCTGACGGAACTGGCTCCGCAAGGTACGCTCCATTTCTCAACGTGTTAGTCCCTTGTGATCGTTATGGACATTAAGGCTCCTTAGGAAACGGGCGGCTTCTTTACGCTGTTATTTTAAATCTGGAATCCTGTGTGTGGCCAAATGCTAGGCGATGATGTTTTGGGCCCATTCATGAAAATAGTTAACCAGTAAAGCTGCTTCATTACAAAAACAGCACGTAATTTAGCAAGTTTCTTTTGTCCAAAGAGACTGACAACTTATTCAAACACCGACGGAGGCAACCATGCAAGGCTTATCTGGAGCCCTTTGGGGTTTAGTGTCTTGCTCAAGAACACTTCAGTATGCTACCAGGACTGCTATATTACTTCCCATTACTAGACGACCCGCTCCTGACCCATTAGCCCCAACAAAAATCCTACACACACACACACACACACACACACACACACACACACACACACACACACACACACACACACACACACACACACACACACACACACACACACACACACACACACACACACACACACACACATCGCACCCACCCTTCTTGTATTGTTACAAAACTGCCTCTGAGCGGAGAGGCCTCCTCTTCCCTCGGCCGCTCTTTCTACACATTATTTTTCCTGTTCCTCCGTTTTTCCCTCTGTCCTCTTCACCTACCCTCCTCTTTTCCTCACTGTAGTAATTTAATTAATTCAAATCCCTCCTTTTATTTATTTTTTAATTTGCACTTCAAAGAGGGGTGCTTGAGCACTTGAGATCCCTAAAAGACTCGACTTGTTTCCCCACGGTTGGTGCCTTGGCCAGTGTAACGCCTTACCTCCCTAAAACCCCCCCCTCTGTTTAATTACTGCACTTTAAAGAATCAAATCCTCCATAGGACAACGGCAGATTCAGGATTTTACTGCCGCTGTGGTTCATTGTATGAACTCTTTTTTCAGCAGTTATCGCAAGCATATAGACAAGCATCGTGTTCGGTTTTAAATGTCCACACTAGACGGTTACAAGTTTTTGTTCTTTTGAGTAATTATTCATGGAGGACGCTTCCACTCGGAGCTATTAGATAAAGTTCAGATATGTGGGGCTCGTGCGTTTGGAAAAAGATGAAACAACAAGGTCGAATTGACTACAGTGAAGGGGTGGGAATGTTGACGCAATACTGAAACATAGGAAGGATTTCCACATGACTAAGGCCTTGCCCATACGTATTTGTATTTTCTCCCTCTGTCCACACGTGGACACAAAAACGATTCAAAACCCTCACACTCCAGGCCAGTAGGTGGCGATAATATATCAAAAAACTTGATGTCAAATACCACAGACCAACATTAGGAGCAAGCATTAAAGGTTTTATATTGATAATATATGAATATAATACTGTGGCAGTTTTGCCTATCACGTCCCTGAAGTGGTGTGTTCAGGGACCTCCGGCACAGAGACACTGAAGATGGGGTTGTAGAAAACACCCAAGTTTATTGTGGAGAGGGGGCTTGATATAACAAGCCCCGGAGCAGATGGACACAGGTCATGACAAGGGCTCCTCTCTGCTGAGTGGGTGTGGGGAGGGGGGTTTTACCTGCTACTTGTTAGACCAACCAACGAGCAACAGGTATGCAGCCACTCTTGATCCCGGTCTACTAATTCCCTAGATCCAGGTCAGGTGGGGCTGCTCAAACCACACCATCCCCACAGCACAATTACTCACAATATATAATTCATTATATTCATACACAATACTTATGGGTGTGATTTCTGAAGTTTAAGAGACTTTTAAACTGCAGACATGGCCAACAACACAACGGTTGTCGGCCGTCCTTGGTAGGTTTCTGACGCATGCGCAAATGCCAAAATGTGAGGTCATGTCATCAGCGCTGCGCAGCTCAGTTTTATTCATCCACACGAATACATGGAAAGCAGAGTTTTGAAAATTCTCCACCTTGGAAGCCGTTTTCCAATAGCTTTGTATCCAGTGACCTAAAGGGCTGTTTTTATGTGGACGGGAGGCCAGCACGCAACACAACGCAACGTGAAAATACTACAGGAAAAAATATATCCCTGTACATATCTTATTTCATTAAAAAATGTAAGTTAATCTTGCCCTCAATGCCTTGGTAGTGAGAGGAGCAGGACGTAACCACCTAAGTATTTGGAAGTGGGTTCAAAGAAATACGAACGTGAACGTGGGAAGTCTCATGACGTCACAGGGTGACAGGGTCAAACAGAAGTCAATCCAAATGATTCCTTATTGACCCGAGATTTGTCACGGGCAAGAGTTGTGAGTTTCAGGAGTTTCAGTTGTGAGTTTCAAAAAAGAAGATGCAATTCAAAAATTGTTGACAGCTGATGACATTTTTCTCAACATCTATTTTCAGAATCTGAAGAGAGAGGAGAGAGCGAGAGAGAGAGAGAGAGAGAGAGATAGAGAGATAGAGAGAGAGATAGAGAGAGAGAGAGAAAGAGAGAGACAGAGAGAGAGATTATCTGGTACAGCAAATACCTTCCTCCCGATGCTTGCATTATACTATGATCACCCTGCCGGCGATGGGGGTGCAGCGTGAAGTCAAGTGGCTCTCATCTAGTATTATTTAAGGCCTAATCATGAACAATTATGCAGTGGTCCCAGCGTCCATTTTCCCAGGATCAGCGCCATTGAGAGCGTATCTACCCCCTATTGGCTCCCGCCCCGGTGCCCTGCGCGGCTCACTTGCATAAAGTTTAAATCTGTAAAACTTTCCTTGCTGCTGTGAAGCCGTGAGCTCGTCACCAGACGTAGCTCCGCCCCCTGCATCTGGATGAAGCAGAGCACCATCTGAAATGCATTGCTGCCTGTTGCCTTGCTGCCTGTCGCTTTGCTTCCTGTCGCTTTGCAGCGTGTGTGCGCTGGCGGTGTGACCCTACCTTCAGCCTCTGGCTGCAAATGAGCCCTCTCCGTGGGGCTGGAACTCCCTGGAAACATGCTGCGAGGTGAAGGGCTGTTCAGCAGACGCTATTGTAGAACTCAATAGTGATCCCAGATCTTAGAACTCGGACTTGGGATCATATAACCGTTTTCTCATGTTGAATGTGTACTAATGATTGAAATGTGCTTGTTGGAATCTTTATTCCAACCTCGAGCTCCAGGTTGAATAATTTGGCTCAATGTTGGAATCATGCAGCTCCAAGGTGGGATATTAAAGTTGCATGTTGGAGTTATGTAACTCCAAGTTGGAATCATATAATCCCAAATTGGAATCATGTAACTCCACGTAAGAATCGAATATCTCCAGGTTGGAGTAACTCTAGATTTGATAATTTGATGAGATAATTGCTTGGTAATTATGGTAGAGCTCCAGGTTGGAGTTGAATAATTCCAGGTCGGAATTATGGAGCTCCAAGTTGGGATATTATGATTTCAATTTGAAATAATTTCGTCCCACGTGGGAAACATATAATTCATGGTGGAATGATTACGCTCCAATTTGGAATCCAGTCACCACTACATGTTGTTTTTAAAATGTATTTTTTACTCTCAAGCAGTATCCCCTGGTAGATGTGCGGCTTGAGCCCAACCAGTGTCTGAAAGGCCCGTCTGCCTTCCAGAGAGACCGCTGGTTACACAGAGAGCATAAGGGCAAAGTGCAACGGGCCAGTTCCTCCACAGATAACATTGGTCGTTTCTCAATACCAAGTACGCAAAGTCCGGACTTGCGGACTTGGCAGTTCAGACTTGGCAAGTTGGACTCGGGAGTACAGACTTTTCTCCGCCGTTGCCATAACCACCGCTTGGTGCGAAATGCATTCTGGGATAATTGGCTGTCCCAAGTCCACACAAGTCACCACCGATGCATCCTCGATACAATGGGCGGAGCAAGTCCACATCCGGGCATTTGGACTGGACTTGGCTTGATGCGGACTTTGAATTGAAACAGTACATGGGCTGCGACTGATGACGTTTCACAAGTCCACAAGAACACAAGTACAGACAAGAACATACATTGGCCTATTGTGTACACTCTGCAGACACGCAGTCTGCTTTTCCTGGGAGTGGCAGCGCGCCGTCCGACTTATTAGCGAATCACACGAGCCGCTGCGGCAGCGCTGGCAAACCCAGTGAACGATCTATTAAAAAGATCAAGGTGACATCTCTTTCTCTCTCGCTATCTCTTCCCTCCCTTTGTTCCTCTTTTTCTTCTCCTCTGGGGGAATCGACGGCATAGCCGCCGAGCGCGACGCCTCCCCGCCACGAGAAGTAATCTCAACAATACGTGTCTGTGAGTCATTGTGAATGAAGTGTAATGGATTTATATTTATAATTTTTTTCCCCCCTTCCTCCCTAAGAGCTAAGCGTGATGATTGATCACTTCAGAATAAAATAGCGGCTGACATAGCTGCGGGAGCCAGGCGAAACGCTGCGGCTGCAATCTGGCTGTCGGGCAGCACCGTACTCTGCGGCGCACGTCCTGTCGTGTCGACTGTTTGTTTAGGCATACTCTATTTGTTTTTCGGAGTACTTTATCCTATTTTCTTGAGTCATAGCCCTCGTCGGTATTACACCTCCGCCCCAGACGACGGCAAACGACCGGGAATGGACGAGTACGAATTGGAGCGGCGGGCTCCGCGGGGGAGACGTTAGGCCGCTCGCCACCTGAAAACATTTACATTATCCCAGCGTCTCCCTCCCGGGCCTCTCGCTCGCTCGTCTAACAAGGGAGTGAGCAAGAGAGGCAGATGGAGAGGCGGGCGGGGGGATAGAAGAGGGGAGGGCGGGAAGCATCGACGCGTGGGGGAGAAGGTGGAAGTGAGAGGATGGGGCGGGGGGCGGTGACGTAGTGGAGGTGGCACAGAGCTTTCTTCCTTCTCCTTTCATTTTTGTAATATTTCTCAAATCACAAAGCACCTTTTGTCCTTGCATGGTTCCAGACCCTGCACGGCCAGCGCCGCCAACATCTAAAAATGTGCGATTCAGGGTCCGGCGTCGGAGGCTTCGGGGTTTACTTGACTAGACCAGAGTTTTTCTCAGCGACAAACAGCGTTATCGTAGGCGGGGCTTGAAAATGTGATGCTGAAATCATGCTGCGCCACCAACAGAAAACAAAATGGCGAATCCCCCGATGTTTCCCAACGCGTGGGCCTGCAGTACCTACCCCTTACCATAACCCAACCCTAACCCGCAAGAGGTCATTTACAATTAGTAAATAAAATGTTTTTAATTTTCAATTTTGTAATTGCATTTGAAATTGCACTAAAATATTTATGGTTAAATATTTACATTTAATAAAGTAATCAGAACTAACACAATAAAGCCATTGGATTTAAACGACCTGTTATTCTTCATTTATCTGACCAATTTTTGATCCGCATCATATGAATCCAATGAAGCGATGTAAGATATTATCGTACGGAAGAATTTCAGATATCAAATTGGACCGTTGAATTCTTGGATTTGGAAATGATTGCCCTCGCAAAAAGTTTGGATTGTAGAAGATGTTTTGAAAATAAGGACCAGAAAGAAGGGTAGAAACTTCAGACTGAATCATGAAGTAAAACTAAACAGAAATTCAGGATGATTGATGCACTTATTTTTTACCTTTTATTGTTATCTTTTGGGGGAGTGCTCATGAACACCTTGAGCTTTTGCAATACAAGCTTTTATTTGGCCCGGATGTGATGACCAAACACTACACCAAGCTTCACAGACAAAATATTTTGTCTGGATGATTTTCTGAAGGAGCCCTGTTTTTACTAAAGGCTCCTACTCAGAAGAAGTTAACCGTTGGTGGTTTGGTAAAAATCATCCATCTGCGTATTGCAGAAGGATTGGGAGCTGACTGCACAGAATCAACAGTAGGGGAGAGAGAGGGACAGAGAGAGAGAGAGAGAGAGAGAGAGAGAGAGAGAGCGAGAGAGAGAGACCTTTTGCTGACTGTGCATGGAAGCTGTCCGTTCCAGGCCGAGCTTCATCATGAGGATGCAAGATCAAGATGGATGCTCTCAGAGTAGAATTGATGATGCTGATATCCACCGTTTGAGTGTGTGTGTGTGTATGTGTGTGTGTGTGTGTGTGTGTGTGTGTGTGTGTGTTACTATCTTGCGTTCATGTTCATGTGTGTTACATACGGTCGATGCACCAGTGTAGACAGCAGGTCGACATTATTCCTTCCTTTTCCAGATGTGGCTACAGAACATTTCATTAATATATATATTTTTTAAATCAATAATGCAGGATAATAACATCAATATAAAATAATAATAATAATTATTCATGAGTCCAATTGTATTGACAGCAAACTGATTTCTATATCAAACCACACACACAGACACACATACTTACACTGTTTCTCGCTCTTTCATCCAGTTGTACTCACAGTAACCTTGTATTTCACTATTCAAAGAAGAGGAAGTTGTGTCTGTGATATCACGTTCCACCAAGGTGAAATAATTGACATTGACGTTATTGTCAACAGGGGATGGTACCGTGGCGCCCTATCCGCCAACGCATGGTCCCTGCATTTAATTCCATCCTTTCAGTCTTGAATATAGATTCAAGATTCAAAAGGTTTATTTGTCACATTCACATAAATACGTTCATACATTTATGCAGTGAATTGTCCTTGCAACGCACCCGGAGATTATGCACAATACTTACTAAACCCA